>NC_079407.1:20148728-20448728 GCF_029220125.1 Pseudoliparis swirei
TGCCAGCCGGGTCATCAACTCGCTTCATGCCCGGAAAAGATCGTGCTCACCAGTCAAAAGGAGGCGCTGGTGAGCAAGTTTCCCGCGAACCCTCCTCGACCTGTTACTCAGGTAGACATTTGTATTAACAATCAGACCATTGACCAGAGTGTGTTAATAGACTCAGGGCTGACGAAAGCCTTATAGACTGGGGCCTAGTCAAACAGCTAAAAATAAAACTGTCTCGCTATCTCATCCTGTTAGTCCCGGTGCCTTTGCTCGGCGCTTGTTGTTCACAGTTACCCATTGCACTGAGCCCATACGGATTACTATAAATAAGGACCATACCGAGAGCATGCAATTTCATATTTTTGAGTCGATTCAGTACCCGATTATTTTGGGGTTTCCTTGGCTGAAGATCCACAATCCTCACATAGACTGGCCTTCAGGGAAAGTTAAGGAATGGGGAGAGGATTGTAAGGGCAGGTGTAAACTTTCACAACCTGTTAATGCACCAACAGACTCTAGTAGGATCATTATAGATCACCCTGACTATCCTGATCTACAGAAGGTACCTTCCTGTTACCATGAGTTAAAGGAAGCTTTTAACAAGTCTAAAGCCTTGTCGCTACCTCCTCACCGAGAGTTTGACTGTCCCATTGATCTCTTACCGCTTACAGCCCCATTCCCAAGGGGAGACTTTACTCGATTTCGAGACCTGAGAGAACAGCAATGGATGAATACATCTCCTCTTCACTCAAATCAGGGATTATCCGTCCGTCATCGTCTCCAGCCGGGAGGGATTCTTTGTGGAAAAGAAAGACGGGTCTCTGAGACCTTGCATAGACTACAGTCCACTAAATGACATTACGGTGAAGAACCGCTATCCTCTGCCACTCATGTCATCTGCTTTTGAACTGCTTCAACGGCCAAGATATTCACCAAGTTGGATTTAAGAAATGCATATCACTTGGTTAGAATAAGAGAAGGGGATGAGTGGAAGACTGGATTCAACACTCAGAATGGTCACTATGAGTACTTGGTAATGCCTTTTGGACTGTGCAATGCACCTGCTGTTTTTCAAGCTTTTGTGAATGAGGTTTTGCGGGAATTCTTGAATATTTCAGTGTTTGTGTATCTGGATGACATACTGATTTTCTCCCCAGACGCTAAATCTCATGTTAACCATGTCCGCCAGGTTTTGCAGAAACTACTGGATAATCAGCTATATGTCAAGGCAGAGAAGTGTGAGTTCCACACAGAAAAGGTGTCTTTCTTAGGATACATAGTCTCACCTAATCATATCCAAATGGATCCTGCGAAAATCAGTGCAGTATCCCAGTGGCCCACACCAGACTCCAGGAAAAAGGTTCAGCAGTTCCTAGGATTTGCTAACTTCTATAGGAAGTTTATTAGGAATTTCAGTTCTGTTGCTGCCCCTCTGCATGTTCTGACTTCTCCTAAGGTTCCCTTCAAGTGGACCCCCCAGGCGGATCTCGCTTTCCAACTTCTCAGAGATAGATTCACATCAGCTCCCATACTCACCATTCCAGATCCCCAGCGCCAGTTTATGGTCGAGGTGGATGCTTCCAATGAGGGAATTGGAGGAGTACTGTCTCAACGTTCTGCAGAAGACAACAAAATGCATCCATGTGCTTACCTGTCGCGAAGTTGACAACCAGAGCGGAATTATGACGTGGGAAACAAGGAACTGTTAGCTGTAAAAGCTGCCCTCGAGGAATGGAGACACTGGCTAGAGGGTGCAGAGCAACCGTTTTTAGTCTGGACAGATCACAAGAATCTAGAATATATAAGAAAGGCTAAGCGTCTCAACTCCCGTCAGGCCAGGTGGACACTTTTCTTTAGTAGATTCAACTTCACACTCTCTTTTCGTCCCGGTCTCAGAATCAAAACCCGATGCTTTGTCTCGTCTTTACGATCCCGAACCACTTGCGGTAGAGCCCAAGACCATCCTTCCACTTAACCGTGTGATATCGCCTTTTCCTGGCAGGTGGAGTCAGACGTTAAAGAGGCAAATGTCATGACTCCAGCACCTAGCGAGTGTCCCAACAATCTGCTGTTTGTTCCTGAGGCTCTTCACCCAAGGTCATCCACTGGGCTCACTCATCTGTGCTTCGCCATCCGGGAGTAGCAAGAACAATGTTCAGGATTCAACAACGTTTCTGGTGGCCATCCATGAAGAAAATGTGGCAGAGTATGTAGCGGCTTGTCCGGTGTGTGCGTTAATAAGACCTCATCTCAAGTTAAGATGGGCTTGCTCCAGCCGCTGCCGATTCCTCCCCAACATGGTCACACATTTCGATGGATTTTGTGACAGGATTTCCTTCATCCAGAGGCAAGACTACGGTTCTAACAGTGGTTGATCGATTTTCAAAGATGGCTCACTTCATCCCATTGACCAAGCTTCCCTCTGCCAAAGTCACCGCAGAGGTCATGATGAATCACATATTCAGGATCCATGGATTCCCTAATGACATTGTTTCCGACAGGGGTCCACAATTCATTTCCGCTTTCTGGAAAGAGTTTTGTCGACTCATAGGTGCCACCGTCAGCCTGTCATCAGGATATCACCCTCAGTCAAATGGACAGTCGGAGCGTCTGAACCAAGAACTAGAGACGACGCTACGTTGTCTCGTCTCCCGAACCAGACCACCTGGAGTGACCACCTCACATGGGTCGAGGTTGCCCACAATACCCTTCCTACGGCGGCCACAGGTCTCTCTCCATTCCATTGTGTCAATGGTTTCCAGCCTCCACTTTTCCCTAACAACGAAGAAGAGGTGAGGGTTCCATCGGCACATGCCATGATCAGACGTTGTCGCAGAGTTTGGGCTGGTGCTCGCCAGTCTCTTCTCCGAAGTTCAGCTCGGATGAAGGCTGTTGCGGACGTTCATCGCAGGGGTCCCCTCCTACAGTCCAGGCCAAGGTTTGGCTTCTACCAAGGACTTACCACCCATGTCGCCTCAAAGAAACTGGCTCCGAGATTTGTGGGTCCGTTTCCAGTGTCCAGAGTCATCAACCAAGGCCGGTATCGCTTTACGGCGCCGGATGCGCAACTCCCAGGACCCCTCCACCGCCCCAGTTCTTTGAAGCTACTGGAGGTCCGTAATAGGGGGAGGGGCAAGCAATTCCTGGTAGACTGGAAGGGTTACGGTCCTGAGGATAGAAGCTGGGTAGCTGCTTCATTTATCGTGGACAAGACTCTTATCCATGACTTTTACAATCAGCCTGGGCCATCAGGAGTTGGCCCTAGAGGGGGGGGTACTGTTGTGCACCGACAGATATGCTAGAGAGGTTCAGGTCATTTATGTTCGCTCTCTCATTCCAGGCTTCCTGATTGTTTTCACCTGTCATCACACCTGTCTCCTATACTCATCAGTGTCAGCCCCGCCCCTGATTGGTCCCACCTGTGTCTTGTTACCATGTGCTTAAATTCCCCTGTCTCCCAGTGTTCCTTGTCAGTTCGTCTTGTCTTTTGCCATGATCAGGTCGGGTTATTTTGTGCTCTTGAAAAGTTTTTGATCCCTCACTATGTGAGCGCTTTCATTTTGCTCACTGCAGAAACTGAAAAATAAAGTACTTACAAATACTTTATCTCTGTCTCCCGGGTCGTGCAATTGGGTCCTACTTCCTAAGTGTCTGAGATCGTAACAAGATATGAATCAGCTGTCTACATTTTATTGTTTCATAATACTGCACCGCATCAACACACAGCCTGCCAACCACCAACAAGTACACACACACACACACACACACACACACACACACATAGACCACTACAGATTTAATTTCAAACTGTCTAGAGATGATAGATGTCTTTTTATAACCAGACATCAATCAATAGTGTTTGGGGACTTGAATGTTTTTCGAGCAGGATTGCCAATAAATGATTTGAGAAATGAAGATGAAAACAAACATCCAGCGAAGACCTAATCCCATACAAGAGATTTTTTTAATTATTTGTTAAAACTTTGAGGTGTTTAAATCCCACATTTCAGATCTAGGGCTCGGTTCCTGCCTTGCTCCAGGGCTTATTGGTTGCGGTGTGAGAGCTGTCCTTGGTGCTGAACGGTAATATATGATGCAGTACCCACGTGTTGCCGCTAGAGGGAGTTCCTGCATCACTTTCTTTTTAGGTGTTGATATTTCTTTGGAGTGATTGGACCAATCGTAGCAGACAAACTTGTTGACATTTTTTGGAAAGCAACAACCTTGAGATTGCCAGAGCATCATAACTCTAGTCATGTGATGTTAAATCATCACATGACTAGAATACAGGACTCTTCTACTTCTCCTTCGAGCATTTACGCCATTTGGATTTCACAAACCTACAAATACCCAACGTTAACGCATACGTGTGTGCGTGTGTGTGTGTGTTTTGAAGGGCACATAGGGGCAGCTTAGTCCATCTGGCCTGCTAAGGTGCAGTGAGTCGGGGTCGAGCAGAGCACCAGTGTCTTCCCCATCTGCCAGCTGTCATGTTTCTCCCTCTCCGCCCTCTCCATCAAGGCTTCCTTGTCACATTACAGTTTATTTTTGCCTCCGCCTTTCATATTTAATGTCTTTCTCTTCTTCTCGTCTCTTTCTTCGTTCCTGCATGTAACAGTTTAGCTCCACGCCTTCCTTTTAGGAATAGTTGTTTTCATCCTGTCACACCATCTCGTCAATCCAACTCCCCTCACCTGCCTCTGATCACCTCGTTAGTCCCTCATTCCCTTCACCTGGTCCTCACGCCCTTCTCACCTGCAGCCCATCCCCTCATTAGTCCCTCACTATTTAGCTCCCTCACTTCCACTTGTCTTCTGCCAGATTGTCTTGTGTTTTCGTGCCAAGTTCTCCAGCATTATTAGAGTATATTCCTGACCTCCCTGTTCTGACCCTGCCTGCCTGCCCTGACCTCTGCTTCTCTGCCCCGCCCCTTTTTGGACTTGTTTGCTTCTTCGACTGATCTCCAGGTTTTGACCCAGCCTGTTTCCAACCAAAGACAGTATTCTTTGTTACTCCTGTCTGAGTCGTGCTTTTGGGTCCACTCTAATAGCGCCGTGACACTGCATCTTTTTTTTCGTAGTCGCTCTCTCTCTCTGTGTTTAAGTCTCTGTCCCTTTATCACTTGCAAAGCCCCCTACGGTTCTCTCGGCTCCACCAGGTCCTGCTGCTGCAGCGTGGGGGATGTGTGTGTTGTGCACAGTGAGGTAGATATAGCAGGAGTTGATTCCACAGAGGTATGGGACATGCGGCAATGTGTCATTCCTCTTCAGCTCTGCAGGTTAACTTCTCTTTCTTATTGGAGCTGTCCTGAAATATCCCGCTGACTTCAAAGTGTCATTACACAAAGCTCCCACCAGATTACTGAATCAGCAGCCTGCACAAACTACACACTGTGTTAAAGCATTTAACTTCTCACATTCATTTTCACCCATCTAATCCAATGCTGGCATTTCACTGTACAAGATAAGCGTTCATTACTATAGATGGAAGAAAGCAGGACAGGACACATATAGTATCAACCCAGTTGAATTGTTATGAGGCCTCGGCATTGCTATGATATGAATGGCTCAAGGTTGAATTACTCAAACACTTTAATGGCACTTGTTTCTTTATAGTTTTAGTTTTGTTGAGCTTATTTTAAGGTAAATGTATATACAATGCGTTTTAAAGAGACAGTTCCATATTTATGGGGGGACTATTGGCAGATATTGAATATATAGTATTCATACTAATATTTTAATCATCCAAACCTAAAAATCGTTATGTTTACTAGCTTTATTCATATCCATGGAATCCACCATCTGTCACGCCCGACGTCACGGGTAGTGAGGTGCAGGAGCTCACGCGCAGAGAAACAGGCAGGGCTCAACGTGAGTAACAAAAGGCGCTCTTTAATCAGGCAAAGGTTTACAAACAAAACAACAAGGTCCAAAAAGGGGCAGGCAGAGAATCAGGGTTCAGGGCAGGCAGACCAGGTCGAAACAGGCAGAATCAGGAATACGCACAGAAGACAGGCCGACGGAGAAAAGACAACAATCCAGCAACAGACAAGGGAAAGAGTGGCACAATATATAGGGGGGGAAACAGGTGTATGACATGAGACAGTAATGAGACGAGTGGCTGAGGGCAGGTGCAGGGAATGAAACAATCAAGGAGACAGGAGAGGCTGAGGGCAGGTGAAGGGGATGAAACAATCAAGGAGACAGGAGAGGCTGAGGGCAGGTGAAGGGAATGAAACAATCAAGGAGACAGGAGAGGCTGAGGGCAGGTGAGGGGAATGAAACAATCAAGGAGACAGGAGAGGCTGAGGGCAGGTGAGGAGAATGAAACAATCAAGGAGACGGGAGAGGCTGAGGGCAGGTGAGGAGAATGAAACAATCAAGGAGACAGGAGAGGCTGAGGGCAGGTGAGGGGAATGAAACAATCAAGGAGACAGGAGAGGCTGAGGGCAGGTGAGGGGAATGAAACAATCAAGGAGACATGAGAGGCTGAGGGCAGGTGAGGAGAATGAAACAATCAAGGAGACAGGAGAGGCTGAGGGCAGGTGAGGGGAATGAAACAATCAAGGAGACAGGAGAGGCTGAGGGCAGGTGAGGGGAATGAAACAATCAAGGAGACAGGAGAGGCTGAGGGCAGGTGAGGAGAATGAAACAATCAAGGAGACAGGAGAGGCTGAGGGCAGGTGAGGGGAATGAAACAATCAAGGAGACAGGAGGCTGAGGGCAGGTGAGGAGAATGAAACAATCAAGGAGACAGGAGAGGCTGAGGGCAGGTGAGGGGAATGAAACAATCAAGGAGACGGGAGAGGCTGAGTGCAGGTGAGGAGAATGAAACAATCAAGGAGACAGGAGAGGCTGAGGGCAGGTGAGGGGAATGAAACAATCAAGGAGACAGGAGAGGCTGAGGGCAGGTGAGGGGAATGAAACAATCAAGGAGACATGAGAGGCTGAGGGCAGGTGAGGAGAATGAAACAATCAAGGAGACAGGAGAGGCTGAGTGCAGGTGAGGGGAATGAAACAATCAAGGAGACAGGAGAGGCTGAGGGCAGGTGAGGGGAATGGAACAATCAAGGAGACAGGAGAGGCTGAGGGCAGGTGAAGCATAACTGTGGCTGCACTACAAACAATATGGAGCGTTATCTACATTGTAGAGACACTTCTAATTATTTATTTTAAAATATATACTTTTACAACAACTAGTTGGTCACATAGAAGAAGCGAGTATTGATAAGAGTAGCACTAGTTGTACCAAAATCCGAAAGATACCTGCAGGCCACCGTAGTTCTCCCACACTCTTGGAAAGGGAGGAGCTTAGCTGAGGAGGGGCTTAGCTGAGGGGTATTTAGTTGGTTGCAACCTGCCACAAACAGCTAAATGCCACTAAAACCATCCCACCTTAAAAAACAAGTATATAAAGAATATACAAAATGTAAGTGTAGCACATCCCAGATTTCTAAACCACATCCCAATAGCATTAAGCTTGAAATATTCTTACACTCTGAGGGGGCGCATTTGCGTATTAGCGTATTTCTCGCCATCACATTTTTTAAAATATGCTTTTTTGGTTTGGCACTTAACCGTGAATCCCTTTCTTGAAGCGCAACCTCCTTTTCCAAAAAAGGGTATATATATATAAAGCGATTTTATTCATATAGCCCAAATATGGCATATGTACAGCATATGGCGCTCTAGCCCTGTTTCGGAAAAAAGGAGCAAACAGACCACAGAGAAAATCTAATATTCTGAGACATAATAAACAAACAAGTAAATCGGAAGAAGCAAACATCATTATTATTATTATTATTAATATTATTATTATTATAGCAAACGTACAAGAAGTCATAGCACCAGTGTATTGAAATAAATGTAGAACACAGAAATCACTGAGTCAGCGAACATTAACCGGTCCTTTGATGCTGCAGATAATGTAGAGCAGAGATTATGTAGAAACAGTTTGCTAAAAACAAGGGCGTGCCTTGCCGTCTGAATGACACTGTGTCAAGAACCACACAATTATTCTGAATCATGACACACAGTGCCAGCTAAGAAGCCAGTGGTCCACTGCACACCGACAACCTTCCAAGAAATGGTATTTCCCAAAAGCCTTCCTCCTCTTCTCTTCCACCACAGACCAGAACATCCCTGTGATGATTTATGGTAATTATGCAAATGCAACATAAGGCTTTGTAAATTAATGCTAACCCCTTCCACTTCGTCACTGGAGGGCGGGTGTAACTGCAGCCAATGCTTTTACAATCCTATTACTGTAATACCAGGGACAATACAAAAAGCCGAGGTCAGGCGATTAAGGATTCCCTTGAATTACTTTCGGTTTATTGAAGCCTCATGGAAGCGATTCGCATGTTTAATTATTTGTCTTCATGCATTAGGTGCAAATTAACTGAAGAGGTAAGCCTCCACATGGGCTTCAACTCTTTCTTTTCCTCACGTAGGAAGATGTACTGTGAGGTAGCGGTGCAGGTGTGCGTGTGCATGAGTCTCCGCTGGGTCTACGGCGGCCGGGTGGAGTGACAGCCCCGGCAGGATGTAAGAACACCAGCCGAGGTATTGATGGACGGAATCGTTAGTGACCTCCATCTCGCCACTCTACCCCCACCTTGTGTGGAGAGAGTCACAGCATTTACATTCTCTTGTGACTGCAACCAACATATTAAAACAATATTAGCCTTTTTTGTTGCTGTATGCACTCCGACTCTCTGTGTTGCCTGCAGACATGTGAAGGACATTCGTCTGACTCTTATAATTATGTATTATAGAGATGGAGCCGTCAGGGCGATGATCGATGGGGGGGGCAGCGAGGGCTGACTCCGCTAATCACCTGCCAGCGGCATTTCAAGTCAAACATGGGCCGGTTCACTCCCGGGACACGTCTTGTCATACACTCTCTGAGGTGTATAATATGCATTACGTGCATGTGACAGTTTGGACTTGATGTGTACGTGTGTGTGTGTGTGTGTGTGTGTGTGTTGGAGAAGATGGAAATGGAACTAAATGCACACTGAGTCTTAATTAAACCCTGGAGCTTATTCTTTCATATATCAAGTTCCTAGAAAAGCTCTTCAAACTGGATGCTGCGTCACGTCAAACAACGGTTTAATCTTGCAGCTGTGAACCAATGAAAGCAGACCGTCCCTTCAGAGTGACGGAGGGTCCTGTTTGCATTTCCAAGGAGAATCCACAGGGGGTCACTGTGCTGCGTTGTTTGGAGAGCCCCTGCACAATAGCGGGGAGTAGCCCAGGTGTGGTGAAACCTCGGGTTTAAATGCATCCGAGCTCTCGACTCCTCTGAAGGGTGTTCCGCTCCCCAATCTGGTTTAATAGGCTACAGATTCAGAAAGTCTGGTCCAAATGGTTGTAACCGCAGGGACCCTTGTTGTGCAGAGGACACTCTCCGTCAGCGAGCACCCTCTTCGTTTCCTTCCCATGAGGGCCTCTCCTTTCAAAGATAATAACCCATTATCAACATATTTGCAATTAAAAAGAGAGTTGAGCTGCTGGTTTTTATTTTCGCTGGCTTGTCGAGGTCTCTCTCTCCCTCTCTCTCTCTCTCCCTCTCTCCCTCTCTCCCTCCTTTTTGGCTTCTCGAGTCTCTTCATTTCCCGACACTTCTATAAAATATTTAAATGATTTCAGGATTGCGTCAGACTTGTGAACAAGCTTCTGTTTTTTTCCCAGACTTCTATATATAAATGTCCTCCTGTTCATTCCTTTTCATTTCTTTTTTAAAATGTAAATCAATTTTCAGTTTTAAGCTTTACTTTCCGGCTTTACTAGAATCATATGTCAATACATTTGTGTTGTGGAACCCTTCAGCAAAGAAGACTGTACACAGACAATAATCATTACATGCAGAATCAAAGCCTTCGGCCCGTGAGCAGGACGACGCCCAGCGTTGCACTAATGATTGTTTATTCTTGCATTGTGTGCTCAACAGACACCAAGTCACCCATGCACACATGTCAGGGAGAACAGAAACTTGTTGTTGCGACTTGTTTGTTGTAAATATGATCTAATGTAAATATGTAATCAAATTTGTATTGGAAATAGCTTTTAAGTCAATCTTAAGTCAATCTGTTCAGTCTTAAAGAAGATGCAAATAGAGAAACAAGAATTCACATCTTGTGACGGATAGCTTGTACTTTGAGCAGTCCTTGTTAATTCATAATTAAATGACGGTGTAATATTCAATTCATTCATTCTTATGTTATAATGCGTTACATTTGTAAAAACAAAGTGTCGTATGAGGTGCTGTATGAATCATTAAAGCAGAACATGCAGGTTAATATGCTCTTTTCTATCATTTTATTATTTTGTCTTTCATTCCTACTCTCTCTCTCTCTCTCTCTCACCCTCCTTTTTTCTCAGACCAAGAGTGCCTTTCTGTCTTCTCCGATCCCACAACCACCACCACATTATCGTATTGATCTCTACTTGCCCAGCAACACAGCCATAATTGATCATTCATGTTTGTATTGGGGACAGTGGTGATATGAAGAGCAATAGATTGAGACAATTATGAATCATCTTATCTCTGGAATCTATTGATCGGGGCTCTGCAGAGGTAATCAACGGGCGATTAGCCGAACTCTGCGAAGTGTCGATCTGTACTGCAAAGATTTCTGAACCATAAGTGGGTCGTTCAGTTGATTAATACAAGAGACAATGCGTTGATCAAAGCCCATGAAAATGAAGTGCTCTTCTTCAGAATGTACAGTGGGTAGCGGGATGAAGAGGAGGATCATGGGAAATCAAACCAAGAGATGAAATCAGTCCGATCAAAGCCTTTTTTTTTGTACTTTACTAGATCAGTTAAATCCATACGTTTTTTTAAATGATGAATCACATGCACATTAAGCCTGTTTGTTTTTGTCTGTTGGTATAAAACATTTAGTTTCTAAAAAGAATGAACATTTCAAGAAAAGATGGTTATTTGGCATTAAAGAAATATTGATTGTATTCAAAAACATGTTGACATTTATTAAATTTACGAAGGACCCTTTAGTTAATTTGATGTTAGCCATTTTGTAAAAGCAGTTGGTCGTCAATCACAAACACTCGATATCTCGCGTCGGAACGTAAACATGATTTTTATCGCATCAGGCGCCAGAGAGACACGCACTGCCTCCCTATAAGCAGTGCTATTGTAACAATGTTTTATTCATAGAGCTTGTGCTCTGAGCCCAACACTTTAACTCGGGTATTCACGTGCACATGCGTGCAGAGGCACACGGCTAGTAAAAGGGGTCAGGGAAAGTGTATCGTATCTCATTCATGTGTGTGTGACAAGAATGTGCACATACTGTGACCTCCATAGCTGTGGGGTGTGTGGGCGTGTGACACTGGGTGTGAGGGCCTGCAGGACTGCGCATATCCAGCCTCATTTACCAGATTCACTCCTCCATTATCAACGGGATCATTATCCTCTTTCCTCCCTGCCCCTCGCTGCCTCATTTCTTCTGGGGCTCGATGTGGCACACCAAAACACACACACACACACACATCTCTCCCACTCGCACTCAGCCAGAACGCTCGTTATTTTGCAACCTTTTTACGTGTGAACAAAAAAAACAAAAAAAACGCTGCGTGTGCCTGGGAACATAGAGGTGCAAAGTTTAGTTCTTTTTTTTTCTTTCTGTTTGCCGAAACTAACAAAACACAGCGAAAGAAATGCAACTGTTTGTGTGTATGTCCTGCCTCCTGACACAGCAGATGCTGCTTCACTCGGTATGAAGATGCCGAGATAGACGTCTTAGGTTTGGACCCTTTGGAGCGTGATAGACTGCAGTTCACCTTGCACATCAAGGTCGTAGATATGTGCTCATGTCCATACTGGCGGGAGCGTTAGCCAATCACTGGCTTGGAAAATTAAGTGTGTAGACTAGTGTCAGGTGGTGCAAGGTTTGGACCCAAACGCAGCAGGCAGAGTTCTCAACAAAAAAACACAGGATTTATTATTAATAACTAGCAGGAACAGGGACAAGAACCGGGCAGGAACAAAAACGAACAGACACAGAACAAGCAGAAAGACACAAGCTAAATACACTGGGGAAACGAGACACAGGTGGAAACAATCAGGGCGTGGCTGGGAACAATCAGGACCGAAACAGACAAGCACAGGGAGGGAAGAGCAGGGAAACAGGAAACGAGACGGACTTCAAAACAAAACAGGAAACACTCCAAATCATAACACTAGGCCCTAATACTTTTCCACGATATGTTTTAAAACCACTCGGGGGCGAACAGGGGAACATGTTCCGACACGTGTTCTGCGCTGTAAATATTGCAATGCTTTTAATCCTGGCTCCGTGACATCGTAGTAGAACATTAGCAACGTCCAATACTATTGCAATACATTATATGTCCCTTACAGCACAACGCAGGACCACGTTGACACGACTACGGTCCAAAACTGTTTGCTTCCCACCCACCTGTTCTCATTAGCACTTACCTATGTGCCTTTTAATGTTACTGCGCCACCCTGTGTTCAAATGTTGGAAGTGCATGTCTCAGTTCACCCGGTGTTTCCCTCAAAGCTATAAGAATGCAACACAACTACATTGTGTCTCAAACAAATATGTATTTCTTCCATTGATTATACGCCTGCATTGTTCCTGTTTCTTGTCGCAACGACAGCCTTCCCCCACTTGTTTTCTGTGATTTCCCAGCCTGGTCTTAACTTGTACTCTGAGAGGCTCGCTACGTTGTTATTAAACTTCAACAAGCACCGCTCACTCAGCCCTGTGAGAGCCCGCTAACAGTCACAGTGGCTGCTCAGGGCTGCAGCGTCGGGTCACACACAACTGACTCGGAATATCAAAGACGCCGCACACACGTGTGTGTATGTGTATGTGTGTGTGTGTGGGTGTAGGTGTGTCTGTGTGTGTGTGCTCAAGTTAGACTTATAGCTGTGATTTTTATTAAAATCCATCAAGGGAACACACACTGCCATCATCGCTACATGCTTTGCCATCTTCTAATTGGTTATTTCACCAGACTTGTTTTGGCATGCAAAGTCATTTTTACTTAAAAGGCAGATTTGAATTGGCGTTAAAGGGGTTTTACTGCAGACCTTAAGTAGAAAAATAGTTAAATCGTTTCAATCTATCAGCATTCAGGTTAATTTCACTCGCACTATTTAAATTCTCTGTTTTCAGTTACTTTTCAAGGCAATTCATTTCCTTACCTTTTCCAACTATTAGGTTTTATCTGCGTTACCAGTGTAATGAACATGCAATCTGTTCCAGAAGGAGAGAGGGAGGAAGGGGATTTTGTTTCTCGTTTAGTGGTTTGGCATTTAGAGAGCGGAGAAGTCCCGAAAAGATGAACAGAATGAAACGTATTGAACAGAAGGGAGATAAAAACCAGGAAGAAGAAGCAGCCTATGCTCCTTCCCGCTGAGTGGTTGCGTCTCCAGAGAGAAATATACTGATTTCTGATGAATGAAAAGATGGTGAAAAGGCTTCCTCTTTCCCTCACCTTCTTTCTCACCCCTCTCCCTCTCCAACCTAACTCTCGCATGCAGAAAATCCATCTCGGTAATGATGCCTGTGTGTAGGGAATGATTACGGAGCAGATAAAGAGAGGGATCAGCCAATAAAAGGAACACAAAAACATTCGACAGTATTATCATCGCACAACCACTATGCAGGCGAAGGGAGATAACGTGTTATCATGAAGTAAACACCTGACCTCTCGCAGAACTCAGTCACACAATGTTCTCTTGTGTAACTTTCTATTCGCTTTTACTACAAGTTTGCGTCATAGTTGTTGCCAATTTAGCAGAGCGGTAACTTAGGAAGGAGTCGGCTTTATTTTTTAATTTTATTTTAACCAAGAAATGCCTCATTGAGATTCAAAAAATCTCCTTTACAATAGTGTCCAGGCCAAGACAGCAGCAGTAGCACATAACACAAAGTTTCAGACAACACAACATATAACAGTGACAGACAATATTTTAAAAAAAGAAAGACAATTTTTTTAGATCAGAGCATGAATAAAAATGAAACTAAGACTCAAGTCCTCATAACCCAGTTCACACAGGTGCACATACGTCAGTCAAAGAAAACATCTACAACCAGATGAACCTACCTCCTTCTTTTTTAATATATTTTTTATATATTTTTAAAAACACCGAAAGAGAACCAGTTCCCGGAGACCCAGGTCAGTCTGCAGCAAATTCCAAGGCTTCAAAGTGCCTTGCCAACAGGTACTAAAGGGAGCGGCATATTCTACTCTGGGGATTGAATACAGGCTGGCCTTACAGGGCCGGTACCTAAATGATGCAGTATGGTCATGGAAAACATGGAATAATCATGGAATTTTAAAATGGTTATTTCCAGGGCTGGAAATGTCCCAAAGGAAAAAAAATCCCCAAAGTTTTGAAAAAGTCTTGGAAGTTTGTTTCATTCATCTGTTCATTCACGCTGAGTTTTAAATAATGAATATGCTTTTCAAAGAAAGACGGTCAAAATATAAGCCGGCAGACACTCATACTCTCATACAATTCTCATACAATTTTTCGCGCTGCAAGCGAACGCACCTTAACGGAGAAGACGTACAGGTTTATTCTTTTAATCAAACTATTGTCTCTCATTTAAAGTTATACTGTATGCTTTGGGATTCTCAGTGTTAGTTTAAATACCACATTTTCTCACATTTTCATGTATGCACCGACATTTCAAAACATTGTTGGTCATGAAAAGTCCTGGAAATCCATTGGTCATGAACCCTGCCTGTGCTGCAACGGGTCCAATGCCTCATTAGTCATCAGCTGTGGAGTCCTTATCGTCGCATCCTAAAAGAAATCACACATCATCACACATCCCTGTGCTCCAATATCACACGGCATCACTCTGGCCGGGGACAAACACAAGAGCAAAGGGAACCAGGGATGCGGATGACGAAGAGGGAACTTTGTCTTTGGAACGGTTCCTGTGAGAAGCGGCAGCTAGGAGGAAGAAAAAAAAGGACAAACAGACGAGTTGTGAGATGTGCAGAGAAGGAACAGGGGTGAGCTAAAGTATCATCATGAAAGCCACCGGGAGAACCGCACCTGACTGTCTCAAGGGAGACTTCAGAGCAACCGCGGAACAAGCCGCCATTCACAGAACATCAACTCGGGGAGAGCAAGCTGTCAATGTCTGTCAAATCTGGGGAACGCAAGATGGAGTTTAAAAGGGAAAGTTGGTAATTGGGACAAAGAAACAACCTTTCTCCATAAAGTTGCCGTCTGGATGAGGTCTGGTCTCTCTCTGGTTACCTTCGCATTGAAAATGCGGAAGGTTATGTTTTGATCGCCGTGTATTTATTTATTTATTTATTTATTTGTATGCGTGTTCCTCGCATAACAAAAAAAGTTTTAAACCGAATCGCATGAAATTTGGTGGGATGATTGGTTATTATCCGGGGACCATTTGATTAGATTTTGGGATCGATCGGGTCAAAGGTCAAGGTCACGGAAAGGTCAACATCTTCTTTTTACCATAGCACGGTCAATTTTTATCCAATTGGCATGCAACTAATGCCAACATGTTCATAATTCAATGCCCAATCTTGTGATATGCGAAGGTATGCGCTCTACCGAGTGCCCATTCTAGTTTCTCTGTAGTTTAATGGAGACATTCTTTCAATTCACGGTTTTAAGATGGCAGGTACAGTATGTGCAAGGGGGGAAGGCAGAAGAGAAAGAAGATCACCAAACAAACACAGGACGTTGTCCAGGAGACCATCGTGGCTTGTGCATATCTAACTGGAGCGTCACGTGACTCATGTATTACTTGTTAGTCACGTGAGTCGTCAGTCTGTCAACCACAGTCTTTACCTGTTGGGGTTCAGGGACCGGTTTCAGGACGAGGTCTAACTGGCCTCAGCTGGTGGTTGATTGTTAATAAGCCACAGCTGGGGTTAATCTGTGTGTGTCTGTCCCCATAAAGGAGCAGTAGCAACTGAGGAGCAAGGGAGAAGCGAGCAGAGGCACAGTCTGCAATCTCAATAAAGGATATTACGAATATATCACCTGTGCGCTCGTCTTTGGTGCTTCGGGGAGAATCCCGCCTGTGACAGCCGAGAACCCGTTACAGTCGGCTCCTCAGGAGCTTCCTTAGGGCTCTAATCACCTCAAAAGGCTGGAGGTGCAGGAACTGAGCTCAACGCCTCTCATTGCCTGTCACTTAATTGGATAAAACCTTATTTCCTCTGGTTGTTTCAGACCTTTCTTTCAGTAAACACAGAGTGCGTTTGAGAAGACGGTAACACTCCTTTAACCTGTACGACACGCTTTTCTTTGTGTTTAAACTCCCTCTTCTCCAATAAGTCTGCTCGCCTCACTGCAGCTGCTTCGTCTAGCCAACGATCACGCAGTTTCACAATCAATCCCGTCCTTTCTCCTGAAGAGCATGGCAATGCTGCCTTCTCACATATTTAGTCTACTGCCATTGATGTCAATTGGATTAACAAAGAAACACCTCTCAGTATAATGCGATACAATTCAGCAGTAGAAACAAACTAATACAAATCCTTTAGATCAGTGCCTCAGAAAAACAGATTCAACAATAACTAAACATTAGAACTTTCTGAAGGAATTATTGCTGTATTTGACGGCATTAAAAAATATATCAAGTATTGAGGTTTTGTTTGTATTTAGTTAAATAGTACATGTTGCCCGTGTCTCCTCGCTGCATACTGACTGACAGCAAACTGTGCCAGACTCAAACGTCTGCATATTCACAACTAGTGTCAAGGATTCACAGAGCAAACAGAGAATGCCTGACAGCTCTGATACACACTTTCTCCCTCACATACAGCTCCCCAGTGTCAAAATCCGTCATCCATCGAGTTCACGAACTCTGGAGAGAAAAAAAGAAGCAGAACAAGATGAAAGGTAGAGAGAATAAAGAGATGTGTTTTGTGGGGAAGAGAATACGAGAGGGAAGACGGCGCACGTGCGGGGAGAAGAGAGGTCTTTCTTAAAACTCTCACAATCCTGCACAACTCTTGTGGGGTGAACGTCGGTTTGACTTCCGAAGGCGATCACGTGTGCTATGAAGACGAAGGCGTTCTAACAGCTTTGTAGTCAGCGGATCTCACCTGAGACTAGAGGAGGTAGAAAGTTCAGCAAGTACAAGCGAGGAGAAGTTTACTGTAGTTTTGAGACGGGGAAGTTTTCCAGTTCCAGCCCTGGTTTATAAATTGCGGTTCCCGGGAAATTAATATCTTCCAAAAATATCACCACTATAGGTTCCTTTCATGTCCTACATTTGCATTATTTATTTATTGTCGCTACTTCTTTGCACACCAGCTGTTTTTCCTCTTGAATGTAGATCAATATTTCATTGGATGATATCCATTCTTCAGGAGGCAGCTGTCCCCCTGTCATAAAGGCTGGCATATGGAAAAGACCTCGGTCGCTCCGGCACAGTAAATGTATTCAAATCACAAAACCTCAATCACAATATATATCTCATACACTTCCATTCCACCGTCCCTTATTTGCATATATTTCAGAGTGTTTTACAAATTCAATATTGTGCTGTTACAAGTTCCATTTTAAATGAAGGAGCAGTCTCTGCATGCGTAATGCAGCACAGAAATCCGTATTTAACACAGCTGGGTAGGGTTTCCAATACAAATCCATCTTGTACAGGGAATAAAAGAAAGGTGGTTGGCACAGCAACTATATAGTCAACAGCTATAATCAAATAGAAACGGAGACTCGTTGGTTGAAAAGGAGTCAATTTGATATATTTCTGCTGTCAATGCCATGCGAAGAGTCTGGTGGTAGGAGTGTCTGCTCGGGGACATAAATGCTGACATTTGATGAAATCACATCATAAAGAATATCTTATTTTAGTCAAGTGCATTCGAATCAAGTTTGAGTTAACTTCAGATTGTAACAGTTTAGCTCCACGCCTTCCTTTTTGTAATAGTTGTTTTCATCCTATCACACCATCTCGTCAATCCAACTCCCCTCACCTGCCTCTGATCACCTCGTTAGTCCCTCATTCCCTTCACCTGGTCCTCACGCCCTTCTCACCTGCAGCCCATCCCCTCATTAGTCCCTCACTATTTAGCTCCCTCACTTCCACTTGTCCTCTGCCAGATTGTCTTGTGTTTTCGTGCCAAGTTCTCCAGCGTTATTAGAGTATATTCCTGACCTGCCTGTTCTGACCCTGCCTGCCTGCCCTGACCTCTGTTTCTCTGCCCTGCCCCTTTTTGGACTTGTTTGCTTCTTCGACTGATCTCCCGGTTTTGACACAGCCTGTTTCCAACCAAAGACAGTATTCTTTGTGACTCCTGCCTGAGTCGTGCTTTTGGGTCCACTCTAATAGCGCCGTGACACAGATGCGTTTTCTTTTTTCTTCGAAACAAGATATCATGTAACGCGAATGTAATTGTACACAATTATATTGATACAAGGTGTGGATAACTTGCAACACTAACCATATTTCATCAAATGGCTAAAACATATTCTTCTGAGGTGTTGATATATGATCATCCTGGAGGATGTCGTTTGTGGTGCTGTTGGGTTGTATTGTGTTTTACTGAGAGGTGTTTCTTTTATTTAGCTCTCCATCAGTGATATAAATGGAGTGGACCACCATCACGACCTTCATAATGTAAGATATATTGCAGAACTGGTGTATTAGATTTCCGTGGTTTTCGCGAGGTGTATAATAATAATAATAATAATAATACATTCATTTTTCAAGGCACTCAAGGTCGCCGTACAACATATTTAAAAATGGACACAATTAAAAAGCAGAACAGTTAAAAAGCAAAACAGTTAAAAAGTAGAACAGTCTAATAATATACTGTGTGTATGTCCAAGACTCGAGAAACCAGAAACAAATACAGGCTGAGGTGGAGATTAAAAGAGTTTGACGGAAAGAAAACTTTCTCATTTCAAGGCAAGCAGACACATATTTCATCTTTCTGGTCTGTGTGATTTGAGGCCAGACTGGTGTTAGCTTGTGTGGATGCTGTATGCCAGCATGTGCAATAATATAGAACTCAGTGGACCGTGCTTCCATATAGCTGGCTTCAATGCAGCCAGTGTCACGCCTGTTATGTACTAAGATTCACAAAAGCAGATTTGGTTCTGTCCAGCACTCTGTTCTCTCTCTCTCTCTATGCTATGATGGAAAGTCTGTCTGCAATGCTGGGGTTCAGATTTGGAGCCAGGATGAGGGGACAATTCTAACTTGTGATATACGATTGTATGAAATATCTGCCATCTATGTAACCAAGGCCTGTGCCTATTGTGTATGAAAAATGCAATAGAGATATAAACCTTTCCTGATGGTGTCAAGATGCAAAGCAAAGTGATTGAGCAATAAGGATCCGCCTTAAACCCAGTAAACAGGTGTTTCCCGAACAGTTTATAACTAACTGCTAGGGAGTGTTCCCATAAACAACCGTTATATCAGTGAACCGGTGTTCAGAGAATGGTTGTTTGGACCAATTTCAACCGCTATAGTGCTTAAATGGCCACCTTGGGAGAAGGAAACCACCAAAGGACATATGGGAACGTTTTTGCTTACACAAGCATGATCGGTCCGACCTTGCTGTGAGCATGGATGCCTTCTAAAATCACCTCTTTTTTGAGCATGTGATGAGTGACACGTGGGTGTGTTCTGTATGTGTCTCCCGGCCAACACATGTCCCTTTGATCAGCGCTGATGTTTAATTACACAAAACAAGATCCCTCCCATCTATCGCCAATGGAAAACAGCTGGGCATATCATGAGGAATAACACAATTCCTTATCCCAAAAGGCGTGCTATCATAGCCGTTAGTGCTCACCGAGTGCTCCTTTGTAGAGGCTGATGTTCACCCGGTGCCCAGCTACAGTACTTATCCATGGTTTAGTGCTGTCCATCAACTGAGGCTGTGTTATGTGAGCTAGTGTCTCATGATGCTTTATTAACACAGACAGATAAAGACAAAGAGTTGGCTCTGGATTCCGACGCAGAAAAGATGAACTGTATACAACCTAGCTGTTGACTAAGATGAAAACTAATGGGGGAAGAGGGCTCCAACACATTCTGTTTGTTACTCCGCCGAAGCCATGACCACTCTGTATCGTAACTACAGTGGAGAGCAAATGTGAGTTATGGAATCTGTAATGAATAGGCTCAATGACACCACGAGCTGCCAGATCGCATTGTTTAACTCAATCCATCACCAAAGAAAGACTTTCCACTCTTCCGCTGCAGCTGAAATCAGAAAATTACAGCTATTCTGTCAGATTTCAATCCTGCAGCCATCGATTCACAGGCCCGTCCTCACCACAGCCTTAATTACTTGGTATCTCATGTTCTATCTGCCCACCCGTCTGAGCCTGGTCGTCATTCATGAGATGAGTGAGATGAGCCCATTCTAATTAAATAAGAGTGAGACAAAGATTGATTACAATACCAGTGTGTGCATTATGACCCGGGCTGAATAATATCTATATATTTAGCAGTCACAGGGTTTATGAACGGCTTAGATGTGGAGTCACAGCTTAATTATATTAGGTGACTGGCAGAAGATATGAAATCAACCTCATTAGAGACATCTGCACCAACCGAGTGCACAGTGAATACAAACGCACAGATGCACAACATTACTACTATTCTATTGGGTTGGTAATTAGTTTTTAATAGAGGAGAATTTCAACATATTTTAGGAGTGAATGCATGACAAAAAAATGAGACGACAACAATATGGCAGCACGATAATTTAATGTGATCTTTTATGGTGAATATGCCTACTATGAACTATTCATACACTCTGTCATATTCATTGAATGTATTTAAACTCTAAATCTGTCCTTCTGTACACATGACATCTATTGCATCTGTCCATCCTGGAGAGGGATCCTCCTCTGTTGCTCTCCTGCAGGTTTCTTCCCTTTTTTCCCCCTGAAGGGTTATTTGGGAGTTTTTCCTGATCCGATGTGAGGTTTTGGGGCAGGGATGTCTATGTGTACAGATTGTAAAGCACTCCGAGACAAATTTGTAATTTGTGAAATTGGGCTATACAAATAAACTGAATTGAATTGAATTGAATCATTCAGTCATTATTTTGGTCAATACTAGACATATTTCGTCATCAGCCGTCTAATCAATGGCAAAGCTGTACTTGGTCTATGCTCAGTCGCTACTAAACTTTCACTGACAATCCAAATGTCCCTGAGTTTTAGCATAATTTTAGGACAAATAATAGGACGTATATGAGAGAATTCCCTCTGCAGCCCAGTTGGTAGCTTGAGCATTTATTACCAGATGTGTTGGATGGATTGCGAGGTACCGAAGTATCCATGACTCCCTTAGTTTACATGCTAGCTAGCCAGCGGTGTGCGAACGTTGGTGTGGCTATCTGGGTCCGCCAGACGGTCCGTCTCTTTGGCCTGTAGGTTAAAATATCTAAACTTTGAAAGATGATCAAAAATAATCGAAGCTACACTTTTATGAGGATTAAACATTGTTGATATATTACTACTTTGAAAAGATTAGATTCAGGGTACCTTGCGTTATAACCTGTCTATGGTTCAGGTTTCTGCACCCCCCACTCCAAACACAAACACGACACCACACTAAAATTACACATTTAAAGTACAACCATGTAACAATTTACAAAATCAAACATTTACATTGACTGTACCAGACAAAAGAAACAGCTCAGTGAATGGCGCGTAAATGCTTGGGTGCTGCAGGAAATTCCTGAACACGGCTCACTCGTGACCCTAAAACAATAGATATCTATAATCCCAGCTTTTTGTATGACAGCTTTATTGAATACAATGACGCACATTTCCCCCAGTATGGCTCATCCGGTTCATCGTATTATCCTGCATGTGCTCCCATCCAAGGTCAGATTCTGTAGAGACGAGAGCAGTGGCTCTCAAACTGTTTCTGTCGCGCCCCGCTCCGGAGGAAGAAGGGTGTTCACGCTGTAACAAAATGGTCCATGCTAAGTTTTTATTGAAATAACAATGTTTTTTGACTCCCAAATCTGTGCTTTTTCAAATAATAGAATTACTTTGCAATCCTTTTCAATTAAACCAGATTTTCAATTTCTTTATTAGAATACAAATACAGTTCTTTCTAACTAATATTTGGCAAAAAAAATAGATTATTGTGGTTGCAATTAACCTGTTTTGCACTGAATATATTTAAATACTGTATATATATATATTCCCAGTGGAATATGGACCCAGTTCATACACACGTCACATGACTGAGGCCTCTGACTTCCAGGGTGAGGTCAAGAGCCAAACTACTGAGTCCTTGACCTCCGATCACTTCCCATTGATTTAACATTGTCCTCTGTCGACGACCTTGGAAGGAATGATAGATAAGATGAACGAGTTTCTCTTTGACTGGTGTTGAGTGCAGTTAGATACACACGGGTAAATCAGGTTGAATCTTTCATTTCAGGTTCTTGTTATTTGAACTTGCATATTTGAACAGCACCTTGTGTCTGCCTCTATCTCCACGATGGCCTTCCCCGCTCCGTTGGGCTTTGTTCCCTGAGCTGAAGACATGCAGCTTCGGGTTCTTAGGCAGCTCCCAGACTCTGTCCCTAATTTACTGTCCTCAATATCTCACATCCTCTCTTTTGCCTCTCTTTCTTGGCATCCTCCCGATCCAGCTTGACATATTGGTAAATCATACGTCCCGCCTTTGTTTCACAACGATGCACCTTTTCTGTTTTTGGTTCCATCGCCCTCTTATTCTGCTTCTTCCTTCCATAATCCTCACTGTTGTCGGCAACTCATCAATGTATCAGCACGGGAGTAATATCGCAGCTTGCATTCATCATAAACTTTCCTAAACTACTATCTGGTTGGTGGTAACACTGCAGATGCCTCTGTGTGTGTGTGTGTGTGTATGTGTGGGTTTATGGAGGCTATTTCCCCTCTTCTTTTTAGTGCCGTCAATTTAAAGCCAAGAAAATATATGTCCAGCCTTAATGTTTGCGGAATGGCTGAGTGCTGTAAAAAAAAAAAAAAAAGAGTCGTAATTGCAACCGCATCTGAAGGGAGCGGGCAAAGTGACGATCCCCCGAGGACCCCCCAATACAAGAGGAGATAATTACTCAGGGAAAGACAGAGCGGCACAGTCACCACCTTGTTCTCCGTGTGGAGCATCAGTCATACAGCCTGGATGCATTATGGAAACTGTGATATCCAAAGAAACGGGAACAGGGAATTTCACTTTCGATGGTTCTGCTCCCGATTCTCAGTTGCAGAATGGTTTTTAAAGCAGTGGGTCTTCATGTCACAGAGACACCAGCTGGATGATTTGCCTTCATGGAGCGAGGACTCGCTTTTTCTTTTTGTCCCTTTTTCACTTATATAAGCATTTTAAAACGATTACTTCAGAGAGGGCTTTTATCGCAGTTACACTGGAAATATGTGATTACAGATTTGGTAACGTGACCTTTTGCATGAATGCTGCATCAGCATATTCATGCAGTGCAGATCAGCACATGCCCACGAAGGCTATTCGACTTAAATCTTGTTTGAGTTCTTGAATGAAATGGCTTAAAAAACGTTTTATTCAGAAAGGTGTTTTTATCTTTGTTTTAAATCACTGCCAGCTATTTTCTTTTCTATTATAAATTGTTTTTTTTACTATCTACTAACACTGTAGCACTCTGAGATTCAATCAAAATCGTTAAACTAAAGCCTTAAACTTTTTTATTGTGGTGTTTTAACAGTAATGTATTGCTTTGTATATTTGTACATGTGAACAAATACTCTCTCACACACAATATGCATCTTTAAGCAAAGCTTTTTTAAATCAAATCCTGTTCCAGTCATATCTAAGCTTTAGTACGCACTCAGTCAGACCCCCACAAGCCATTTACTTGCTCAGCAGGGGGGCAAAGGTATTCATTTCTCATTCTGGTGGCATTTGAGGCGCCGATCATCTTTCACTTGTGGCATTTCTTTGTAATTGAGACAAGATATCAGCGATTCAGAGTCGGCCTGTTAAGTCCATCAAACAGTAAAATCACCACCGTCACCTCTGGCCTTCAACTCCACGATGTTCTGTCCAAGTGCGGGAGTCTAATTGCCGCCACTTTGAGTGCATTGGTGCGGGCCGTGCTGCTGAAACCACGTCGCAGCGGTTCTTATCCTTCACTGATCATGAGTGGGAGTGTCTCATGTTCACCAGGCTTGTTTTAAGACCCTCTGCCCTCAATGTGTTCGTCTTGTTGAGAAACACACACTCTATACACAGCCTTACTTTATTCTTTCTGCCCTTAATGTCAAGTGATACTCCCTGGATAATAAAAACTAAAACGCTTTACTTCACACACAAAAAATCGGCAGCTTTGGCTGAAAAACTATTTGTTTACTCTCTCCGCAGCCAAAGAAAACCAATTTAATTTTTAGTTTTTTTCTATAGCGGGGGAAAAGGGTCTAATCCTTATTGCTAAAGACAGAAAAATAATTGAGTCAGGGAGAGGTCAACACACACACACAGACACACATTTTCAGAGACCAGCACACCAAAACACACGCTCTTATTAAAATACATAAATACACATACGAGTGTGTATGTGGACATGTTTACCAAAACATACACACTCTGCTTTTTTTTTTTTTCAATCTATTTATTTAGATTAATCAGTTGATCAAATGTCAGGAAATAGTTTACTAAAATAAGAATAAGGCTGCATCGGTAATCACTGTATATATATATATATTGTATATGTGTGTATATATATATAGAAATTATAACAAATAAAGGCAAATAAATAACTGGGTTACAAATGTGTTTTATGCCACTGTCATTTGTAATGACCAAAATAAATAATCTGCTTACCCTCAGCTATCACTGCTGGTCAATAGGAATCCTGATTAAATGTATTGAGGGTCATATATTTCCTCAACACACACATTAAAGCTTTTACTGGCACAGGTTCGTCTCCAACATTACTCTTTCAGGTAATGTTTACCACGTTCACCATTTAAGTTAGCGTGCTACAATACTAAACTAAAGTACTTGTGAGGCAACTGCGACTGTCACACATTTTCAAGTATATGGTCTTAATATATTAGATCATTTTAAAATTGACCTGGTGAATGAACATTGTCATCCCAGAGATTCCCATCACAATTTCCCATCGACCATGGTATTTCTTCTTTTGATGGAACAAAAACTAAAAGTTAATTAGAATTAAATCAGAGAAAATGAACACATTTTTACATTTGAGAAGCTGGAACCAGCAAAAGGTTTGGCGATCTTTGGCAAAAGTTTGGCAATCTTGTGTGATACATGATTAATACGTTATTAGAATTGTTTATTTAATTTTCAGTCAATACATTTGCAATCTATATGCTGAACATTAAAATAATACTTGTAATATCTGTAGGATCCGACAAGTGTCTTCCACCATCATGCATTATGTGATCAGGGAGCACCAGGGCACCGACACGCTATCTGGAGGAGACATAAGTATTGCTATGGTCTTACTTCGTTATATATATGTGTGAATGTTCATCCAGTGGCAGCCACCGGCTGCCAGGGGAAATCAAGCTGAAGCTCACCCAGCAGGGTCCCTTCCATTCCATTAGTTAAAGTTCAGGTAGATCAGCCACGTCTGCCTGACTACCACTGTCACATCCACAGAGACAGATGTGTGTATAGCGCTTGTTTGATGCCCATTTGGTGGGAATACTGGGACAGCTATGGTCACGCTATGCTGCCTGCATACACCTACCCTATATGCAGCCATGAATCATTGAGCAAGCCCTATAAATACCACCTCAAGGGATTTATCTCGTGAACGTGTGTGTGGCTGTCATCAAGCCAGAGAAGTAGCCCTTTGGTCTTCTCTCTCTGTCTTTTCTACTTCTTCCTTCCTCCTTTCTTGGAGAGAGAAGAAGGCTGTTATTGAAGCTTTTACCCTAAGTGTCCTTGCCTCATCTCTCTGATGAACCCTCCCTCAGACCCGATGAAAAATACTTTGATCGAGGTTGACAGCTGCCAATAGTCATGGATTTTTTTCCTTTGTTTGTTACAATGGTTACTGTGTGTGTGTGTGTGTGTGTGTGTGTGTGTTCTTGCATGCGCTGGTGCTCGTCCGTATGCTTGAATAAAGTTGGTCTGTGTGCCATCCAGGTTTCATTCATTAGGATCGCATCCAAAATCACAGCGAGCTGAAGCTCTCCTCCTTCATTTGTCCTGATGGACACCCCCCCTCTCTCTCTCGCTCTCTCTCTCTCTGTGGGTTTGAGCGTGCTCAACTCTACGTGCCTGTTCCCCAACAGCTGAAGGGCACTGAGTCTAGAAATGCACTTTCTCTCCATTAAAATGAAAACAATACTACTCTTGTCTGTCGTATAGCAATATATAAAAAAAATTAGCAGATCACAAATTATTTTAGTTGAGCCTAATTAGTGCCATCCAGTGTCCTCAATGCCTGTTTTTCCTATACCCGGCACAATATTTAATGAGCTGTGGGCATAATTACAGAAAGACGAGTATAGCGGGAGAATAGGTCAGCTGGAATGGCAGTGGCAATAAAGCAGCTCCAGTAACTACCAGCGGGAACTTTATTCATAATGTACACGGTGTTCAGCCTGACATAAAGGTATCATATAACTGGGTCAATTTCATTTCCACCTTAGAAGGTGGGTTTCAAAGTTGAGTGTGACTCTCTTTTTTTAACTTTGTTTCATCCTGTAGATCAGTGCCAATTGTAATGTGTTTCTGCATACACAAGCTTTAAAGGAACATTACAACTCTCATATATGTCTGTAAATTTGTAACGCTTTAGTTAGGAGATGGTCTTTTTAGCTTAACAGGAAGAATGGAAGCAGTGGAAAACATCTAACCTGCACAAGAAATAGTACACTTCAAAAACGTTATACTTTTAAGATGGTTTTGGGAAATAGAGTGCAGATTATTCCCATTTAGTCCAGCAGTGAGAACATTTGGTAAGAACATTACGAAACTCTAAATGTCCCCTGTCGTAGATTAACTCGTCTGAAAACGGAAATCAGAAGAATCTCCCTCGTTCTATTCACAGCCACCTCAGTGTATCATCCCGTCCATATCAAAGATAGCACCGACGTAGGCTGATCTGACATCAGCATAATTCATAAAGCTCTGCAGGCATATCAGTGTCAAGCATATGCCAGTGATGTATAATTACTCAACAGAGATAGTCCACAGGTAATTACTCCTTTTTATTCATTTCCATTTTGAGCGTCTCCATACCCATCGGTTTATCCGGCTGCTGAGGGGCTGCGGTGGAACTACATGGAGAAGAGCCGATAGACTGATGTAAATAATATGGTAATTTAGCAAAAACTTCAGGCCACAATATATTTTATATCCACTTGCAACATTGTTGGCTCTGTGCCTCGAGCACTTATCCCACCTACAGCCAAATAATAAACCCTGTTGTGTATGTTGTGCTTCTGAGTCTTCCTCTATCTTCTGATGCCTCCGCCTGCCTGTCCGATGTTGAAAGGCGTTTGTCCAGCGGCGTTGGCCTCTCTGCGGGTCGGGTCGGGCCTTGAACCTCCTCAATGCACACGGAGAACAGAATGATGTGAGCTACAACAAACTAGAAAACTGTGAAGGCAAGACAACGACAGACTGGCGAAAACCCGAGAAATGTGAAGGAACATGAAGACAATAAAGGAATGTGAGAGAGAAAAGGTTGTGTAGAAGAGGGGGGGGAGGGGGAGGGGGCCGGATCATTAGGCTTCGCCACAGTACCGTCCTCGGACATCCGTCTCCCTCTTCCAATTAAACCCTCCAAAAACAGATCTCTGCAGATGGGAGGGAGGCACTCAACTAAGACCCAGAATGTCTCCCACTGGTCCAGTTTCCCTGGATAAGCAGTGGATCAGTGCAACCGCAGCACTGCTGCATCGGAGAGACGGGGACCCGCTCGGCCTCCAGCTGGTCTGGGGATGGAGGCGAGGACGCAGCCCGGATACAATGAGCTCGCCTGGAGAGGACAAGAGTGTGTGGATTTATAGCAGGCACTTCCAGCACAAGCCACATGGTTCTCTGATGTAATCAGGCCGAGCATCACATGAGACATGGCTACTCTAAGCCCTTTGTCACACACACACACACACACACACACACGCACACGCACACGCAGACCTATTAGCCTCAGGTGCACAGACACTACTCCAGCTGTACTGTGACACCTCCCGTATCCTCTTCCTCCAGTTGAGCTTCTGCACTTCCTCTATACATACATGCATACATATCGTACACGTGTCTCTACGAAATGTTAAATTATGTGTTTTGTATATACAAACTTCACTTTTTTTTAATTTAGAGCATTCATCATTTCCTTGTCTTGCATCATAATAAAGCCTCTCAAAGTGTGGGGGGAATCTGACCATGACTTTGCTCTTTGTTGATGACTCGTCCTAATCCTCCCCACTACCCAACCGTGTGTGTGTGTGTGTGTGTGTGTGTGTGTGTGTGTGTGTGTGTGTGTGTGTGTGTGTGTGTGTGTGTGTGTGTGTGTGTGTGTGTGTGTGTGTGTGTGTGTGTGTGTGTGTGTGTGTGTGTGTGTGTGTGTGTGTGTGTGTGTGTGTGTGTGTGTGTGTGTGTGTGTGTGTGTGAGAGAAGACAGTAAGATTGTTGCTAGGATGCACATCTCTCCTTAAAGAGGAAATGAAATCTGGATGGTGCCACAGCAGCAATCAATTAATCCTCCATGAAGTCGTCAAGACAGTCATAAGCACTCACACACTCATACACACACACTCATACACACTCACACACACATTATAGCACCAGCCCAAATATATATATATATATATATGTATATATATATTCATGATATACATATATATATATATATATATGTATGTGCTGCCTCCTTGGGTCACAGAAAAAGTACCCTTTTAAAATGTAAATGAACACGTATACATGTGACTAATTGAATCACTGTGTTATTGGATCGAAACACACATACACACACACACACCTTTAATATATATATATATATCAATATGTCACACTGTTCTTTGTGCAGGAAAGTAACCAAGATTACACAAACACATGTAACAGTTTATATTTAAACCTGACCTTTGCTACTGAAAGCTTCTGACGATGTGTGTGTGTGTGCAGTGTGTGTGTTTGCTGATTCATATACAGGAGCATCATCAAGCTCGGAAAACTGAGGATATCAAACGTGGGACAGCAGGAGCGAACATCCACGTCGTTACACAATTAGTGCAGAGTTGATGCAGGAAGTTATTGGCCCGATTGAACCACACTGAATCTAAAAGCCAGACAGCTCCAGTGGCTTATGAATAAGGATTTCTCTGCGAGGTAATGTGATTTATCTTCGCATACTTTTAGCCAGTCTACTTTTTCTTCGTTGGTGAATTGATTCCCAAGGTTGAAAGACAGCAGGATGATGGTACTCTGGGGGTTTTGTTTGAAGTCCTTTTTCTTTATAAACCATGATGTAAGTGGGAGAGATTGAAAGAGGCAGAGAGAGAGAGAGAGCGAGAGAGAGCGAGCACAGTGCTTTGTCTCCTTTCCTTTTCTGTCCCTCTCAGCTCCGTCCCATTTAATACCTCTTGCCCACAGTGTATCACATTATCCCTGCAGCCATTCCTCTTCATCAATAGGTCAACTATTGATGCCTTTTGCCCACATGAAGCGTCAGTCTGGCCGGACAGAGGCAGACAAGGGAAGTAGATGGACACAGATGTGGTGTAAGTGGCATTGTGTTGAACCAGTGGTTGCCATTTTTGAGGGTTTGTGACAGCCAGGGAAGCCTTGTCGAAGAAACGGGACGCTGTACTTCATTTAAGAGAAAGACAATTCAACTGAAGCACAAGGGCTGTATATCCATATGCATTGTGGGAAAGAATCCTTGGTAGTGTATTGTGGGACTGATTCCATGGAGGTGTATGTATACATTGGGATGGACCATAAGATAAACAGTGGATGTAAGAAGAGCTTGTTCGTTAGCGTATCTTCCCAGGAGTGTGGTCCCCCTTATACATGACATAAATATCAAAGACCTGTTTGATCTCACCGCCGGCTTCTCTCCCTCTGAAACAAATCGACACGGTTCAGGGCTTCTTCTTCTTTTTCTTCTTCTGAAAAGCTGCTTGTTGGAGTTGTGATGATGAAATGTTGCAGTCTGTTCAATTCCTCGTGCTCTGAATTTCTCAGCTCCTCCTTTCAGTGTTCTCGTTCTCTCTCTCTCGCTCTCTCGCCCAAGTCCTCTTCTTTGTGGTGTAAGATCTCACTTCATGTGCATGTATGTCTCTTTGCATCTGGTCGGGCTTCAGGCTGTCACTTTGTGTACGGATGAGAAAGCAGAGGCATTGAAGAGGAGGTAAGAGGACAGCGGAAAGAGATGAAAGTGTCACGATTGAGCGAAATGGAGAACAGTGTGCCAGCCTGGTTCATTCCAAACGCACCACTATCCAATCGTATTGCCGCACTCTCCCACTGTTACAGACTCTTGACCATTCCATCTGGTCCAAGTTACTCTCATTGTGCCTAATGTCCACCAATTAGGCCCAGGCTCATTTTGGACTGGACACTATTTGTCATGTGTCCCATCAGAGCTGTGATGCTGGACTCATAACCGCGACTTAATTGCCTGGGAGACAGCACACTGGGTGCTCAGGCGAGCTACTGACTGATGATGATAGCTGGTGAGGGACTGAAAAAGCCTATCTGTGGGGTAATGGAGACCGAATGAACGGTGCCCTGCAGATGTCTTGTGTTTTCTATTTAGCCCGCATAGGCCCTCGTGTCTAGACTTGAGGTGCCTATTAGAGGGGCGCTGAGTACATGTTGGTGTCTACGCGCCATGATTAAACCGAGAGTCACTATATTCCTGGACAGGAAAGACAGAGAGCAACTCTCCAGACAAAAAAAATGAACATAAACCTTCTGTAAACAGGACAGACGAGTAAAATGGTCATGGAGCTATTTGAATTCCTTGTGGACCAAACTGGGCAAGGACACACTCCACAAAGGGGCCCTTTAGCAAGGCACTTGAAGGTACCCTGTGGAGTGTTCTTGGACACAAACACAGACAGTGTCTCGAACCAAAACGCATGTTGTGTGTATTAAGCATTGGCTGAGATAGTATTTGGGATATATATTTCAAATTGCATTGTTTAAAACTATGTTTAAAGTATAATTATGGATATGAAATTTAGTTTTTTACTATGCCACAGTGTTACCAAAACCTATTAAATCCAGCAATGTTGTATTGGGTAATATGCACCTTCATACCATTGGACATCGTAGTTTAATTTGAGCGAATCCCACATTTTTTAAACTACAGTGACCAGCTTTGTTTTTTTAATGCGACTGGATGAATGTGAGGTGCACTGCTGGAAAGAAGATTAGTGTGCAGCCAACTTTTTATGGGTATATAACGTTTTTTATATGGAGAGAGGCAGTGTGTTGTCGATGTGGACAGATGGGCATCACCTCGGCAGATAAGACAGCGAAATGCAAACAGATAAACAGTCAGGCTGATAAGACCCAGTGGGTCAACCTCTGAATGACTGCATCTGGTTCAACAGACAAGTGGAGGGAGGAGGGCAGTGGAAGCAGAGCTCATATGGTGTGGAAATAAAGGACAGCAGAGGGGCATGACTGTTTTCAGATAAAGGAGCCAATGTGTGAGAAAAGAGGAGAACAAGGGGTCATAACGGCTTCAGCTTGTGTAAAGTCAGAATGAGTCTGTTCATTGCTACTCTAGCCTCATTAGACAAGCCCTGTTTTATTAAGTAACATGACCATATCTCCCCCTGGCCACTTTCCCATGTACTGTAACCATAACAACCAGGGAGGGATTTCTGGTATTCCACTCGTTTGCAAAGTTTGCTTTCTATAGTCTACAGGCCATTGTTTCTTTCTTTTTCACCCTAATCTGGAGATTCCAGCAAGGTGATACTTCAGTCCTTCGTTTAGCTCAAGGATGCACTTTCATTTACAATAGAGTGCTGCAGGAATGAGTCCTAAAACCGTGAAATTAGTCAGTATTTTTGCCCCTCCAGTCTCCTTGTCTTAAAGTCAATGGGTTTGTTGAATGGGTTTTAAGTTTGACGCCTGAAATAAAGTCTGTGGTTAACCCGACCTTGATAGATTTTGACCTTTTCTTCTAGGATTCCTATCATTTCCTCAGCATGTTAGGGTGTGCGGTGTTGAGGACCCAAACACACGCTCACGCAGCAGTTTTTAAAATAAAGCGAGGACTTAATTTTCCTGATTAGCAAGGGAGAAAAACAAAACAAAGAAAAGACTCAAAGTATTTCTTCACCAGAGTCAGGAGGGCAACTCGACCGAACTCAAAGTGCCAGCTGATTGTTGTCCCTTAAATCACCTGGCGGTAATCAGTGGGACGAGCATCAGCTGCGCCAAACGAGAGGGCCGTGGTAGTGGGCGGAAACTGTAGGCTCACAAAAAACAAACGTGAAGCGCATGGACCACAATAACAAAACAGACAGGAGGGGAACAATAAGGCAGCAGCCACTAGGAGCTGGACACACGGATCCTAACACAGCTGTTACGTGTCTTTAAAAGGCAGTTGCTAGCACGTGAATGAAGGAGACTACAAAGCTTAATCAGCGGTCATCTTTTGCAGACTCGTTGTGACTTATGAGGCCATGGTGTTTGTTTGTAGCCGAAAATAAGCTTTTTACTTGTGTAAAAATCATTAAAGTGGGGTTTGTTTGTGAAGATTATCTTGCTGGAAAAAAAACGGGTCAGTATCATAAACTTGTTTGCCGCAGGGATTACTTTCTATCCATAATCCAAAGGAAAATCCCATTGGCGTTTTAGGGAACAAGGATGATGCTAACTTCTGGGATTGGCCTACAAAAATATGTAATTCTGTAGCACTCTCAAAGCAACTGAAGTTTGAGAGCTCATCCAGCGTATCAGATCCCTGATTGAATTAGATCAGCATGTCTGGGCCTTAAGAGGATTTCCCCACATGCATTTTGTTTGAGACACTGTTAATATCACTGCTGCTATTCAGGGAAGAGGATTATTCGTTAAAAGCAGTTTTAAGGGCCAAAGGAAAATAAATGTATTTAAATTCAGAAGAATACAAATAAATAAGAAAATGTATTTTTGGCATATTTCCAAATAAATGATAGCAAAGATGAATTGCATGAAGTTCATGAAAGCTTTTCTTGTCATTTCAGCTAAATTGCCCTCTTTGTGCTCACCCTTATCCTTCTTTTTTTCCTCCATATTTTGGCGAGTGGATCTCCCATATCCTGTCGTTTTCTCTTCTCAAGCTAGAGGATATACAAATCCTCAGGTCCCCTGGGATACACAAGGTGTTACCGTACCAGCATCTTTTCTCAACGGTCTTGAAAGAGCTCCATCGTGGTGTGACGTGCACAGATTATCTCGCGCCGACCAACATTTAGCTGTCACCAGTGCAGCAACAAAAGACGGCGATGAATCCCGGTGCATTAGTGTCAAATGCCATTAATGCACACTCGCCAGGCTGGTCTGCCTTGCAGTTTACCCAGAAACCACCATTATAAAAGAGGACACCTCCAACTGCAAACTGAGGAATGATTACCAAGAGCCAAGATAGTTATCTCTGTGTGTGTCACTGCTCATACTGTAGAAACCAGACGCTAGCTTTGTGGTATTCCTTCACTCCTGGACTGAAAGAAGCATTAAACGGGTGAGAGGCACATCCTGGAATACAGAAAGAAGAAACGAGAAATGGAAATAGATAAGAGGCATAGGCAACAAAAGAAAAGACACAGACAGACATGGAGTCAATGAAAGCAATAATACTAAAGCCACTCATATGGAACGAAAAAGCCAAAAGGTCAGATTGTCTGTTTGAGTCCTCCTCAGGGCTCCACAGCTTGATTTGACCCACCTTGTTTGTTTTCCCACCCTCGGTTTCCCACCCCTTCCAGGCAGCAAGGGACAGTTGGTTTAGGATGCAGACACCTGGACTATCCTCGGGACAACCCCAAGGCGAGCAATGATGACAATAGAAGGAGGACTTTGCAAGGAGGACTTTGCAGTATAAGGGGGATAGCTGAGTGGACGAAGTTAATGCGAAGGGGTTAAACCCATATTGGATAGACGAACAGCAACATACCTCCTGTAGTGGCCATTTGTCGTCCGAAATCAAACAAAAACATAAATCAAATCGCCACTGATGCACCGTGGGTTTTGGTGTTGACGCATGCAAAAGAAAGTACTGTCCATTTCCGCCTGTTAGTATTCTGAGAATGTATTTAAACCAACAAAAAAAGAACAAACAAAATGTTGACATTTCCTCTCCGTGCTGTGGTAAAAAACCATTGGCCACCCTGGTGCATGCTGGTCCTGTGCCTATCCACCTCTACATAGAACCACAGGTGCCCAGTGTTACCCAATCAGTGAACCTACAACTAAATATATTAAACTAAATTACAACTATCCTAAGAAACAGCGAACATATCGAAATATAACCTAAATAAGCAATAAGTAATCAATATTACTTTACAATAAAACCTAAATACAAAAGTCAAATTAAATAGCTCCAACACCTCCTTCTTCCACTTCCTGCGATTTACTTCTGCCAGACAGACAGCACACGGGATGCTACATATCTTTTTTATTTCTTCTCCTATTCTCTCTCTCTCTCTCTGTGTCCCTTTGTTTAATGGTGATGTCATTGATGCAGGGATAAATAAGTTGCTTTAAAGAGTGGCTCGCGGCTGAGGGACAGTCCGCAGTGCAGAGAGGTAGAGGACGCAGACCGGAGGGAGGCTTAGCAGAAGGAAACAGTGTGAGATAGACAGACAGACCGAGCAACTGAGTTCTTTACCAAGCTGCGCTCCAATGGCGCGTCCTCGCCGGGATGTGTGGCGAGACGGTGAACGGCAGAGAGAGAGGGAACGGCGTCCTGTCGGTTCATGTTTTAAATATGGCTCACTGCTCAGTCATAAATCAATGGGCTAAGCCTTAGTTAAATCAGATCCTGTGGCACAGATTTAAATAATGATCTATAACATTTCCATACGCACACACGCAGACACACACGCACACACTACACGCACAACCACGTCCTCCACGTGCACACAGGCATTCGTAAACTTTAGCAACACAGAGTGAAATCCTTCTGGGTTCAGGCGCGTGCTGATGTCTTGCAGTAGAGGTGATTTATAGCGCACCGGCTCATCCCGAGATGAATTTTCCCATGAATCATTGCACCTGCAGTGGTGATGGCAGACAGGGGTGTGTCACAAGCTGCTCCTTTTGTTTGGCCCTATTTGACTTTTGGGGTGTTTTGCTTCTTCCACTCGGCTTTCGTCTTCCCTCGAAAGTAAATGATGTGGACACATCTTTGTTTTTCTTTGTTTAAATTTCGAGTCATGCACCTGACCTGCGGCAGGCTGCTGTTTGATGAAGATGTGCAGTGAAAATAGCAAAAGAGAGTCGATACATATAGACTGACAATAGTTCTACACTTTCCCTATAACACTTCTGTCTATTCTATTTGCAGTGCTCAGTCTCTCCATGTTAAAGTGTGAGCAAGCGCCATGGTTCCCAAAAGGGATGACCTCTACGTTTGAGTATATGCGGAAGTGCAATACAATTAAGTAAATATACAATAAAATTATACATTACAAAAATGCTCAACAAACACAAATAACAGCAGAAAAACAAAGACAGACGGCTCATATTGCACAATAGACAGTGTGAGTGTCTGTGGCTCACATCTATTTAGTCACTTTGTTGAGTTAATAATATTGATGGCACTTGGGATGAAGAACATCTGAAATATATTATTATTAGTATATTTTATATATTATATAGTTGCTAGAGAGACTCTCAAAAGCTCAGAGAACGGGTGGGAAATATCTGCAGGTTATCTCTGAGGTATATCGTGTTGGTCCCACTTCATTGAGGTGAACAAATAGAAGACGACAGACATTCATTGTCCATCACCAACATGACCTTGCTATCAGCAGCACACCACGTTCCCTTTCTTCTTGGGCCTGTTGGCTTTACGGCTCATATTAGATCAAACCGGCTTCTTTTGATGACTGGCACCCAATAGAACACATGAAAACATGTCATGTGTCACTAATATAAAGTATCATTAGCTTCACCTTCACAAGTTACAACCGTCAATGACTGCTTACATGCAGACACCCAATGGAAACAGATTCATTATGTATTCGTACTTTTTACACTTTTCTACCTCATGCAAGATCTAAAAATTGCCTGCAGTTATCTTTGTATTGTGGTATTGTTACTTATAATTGAGTAGAAGACACAAGTGCTTGTCTCACCACCGTAATGTATCTACCCTACAGATGTAGTGGCGCACTCATGTGTTTCTGGCTCAGATGTTGTAGTTCTTACAACATCGTGTGAGTTACTATATGTGTTCTCTTGCATTGCAGCGCCTCCGACGTGCTGTGTCGTCAGCTGCTGCGTCCTCATCCTCGGTGCGTGTCGGTGCTGAGTTGCATGAGTTGAAGCCCAGATAGACCACAGGCGTGCACACATATTGGTTTAGAAAAACGCTGACGCGGCTCAACTTGGACGCTCTTGTCAGAGTTCGTAGGGAGTGGGAGGCTCAGGAATTTGCTGAAGGATTTTCTGCCTCTGTGTCTTTAGTCACGGCGCTAATTAAAGTGTACTGGCTAATTGTTTCTGAGATAGTGTTTCTGTATGCTGTCGACTTCTTCCTTGCGCTAGGGCCTGGCTAATTACAGAGCTAATGGTGTATTGGTCTGCTCTGCTGTGGACGCAACTCTAATGCATGAACAGTAAAGTGATGGATTACGGTCCCCCGTTCATCCGCCTGGGTCCCGCCGGAGCTTCCCAGGACGTTCAGACGTTTTCGCTCCAGCAATAAAAAACGTAGCATTTAATTTCACCTCGCCGGTCAATACTTGTTGTCATTTTTGTTTGTTTGTTTGTATTTTTTATTCAGTTAATCAAATCAAATACAATACAATATTATCCTATAAAATATACAAAAGGTATAGGTAGAAGCAAAAAAATGCTTATAAATTCCTATCCTAAATTGAAATCAAAATAAGTCAGAAAATGAATTTAAAATAAAGAAGAAAATAAAACAACAAAAACAACAATAAACAAAATAAAAAACAAAATATATTTATATATACTACCATACAGCTTCCATATTAATACGTTTTTGATTACATTTATAACTCAAGAATTTTTTTATAAATAATTCCCTTAAAATCCAAAAATGTCACGCCAGCTCATAAAATGTCTTATGAACCTTTAGTCCGATGTTAATCCACAGACACACATGAGTCCTTTCATGCACGGACACACACCTCTCTTCAGGGTATAACATTGACAGCTGTTATCCTGAGGCTATAGGTGTGTGTAACATTTGCATTCACCAGCCATAACACTGATTAACAGGGTTAATTGGGCACAGTGAGGCTCTGATTATGCTGCTGGTTGTCACGGAGCTGCTGAAAAGCTGTCAGAGTGGTGCCGGAGGGCCAGACATCATGGCTGACTTCTGTCAGTGCAAATCCCAGCAGATCAAGTGAGGCACAGCTCTTCCAACGAAGATTGTTTCTGTGTGACTTTAGTTTAATAGTTATCGGTATCACCTTGCCTGCGGAGTGTCAGATCTGAAATGCTAGAGTGTGTGTGTATCCATTACCTCGCAGTAAGCTTACCTGCTCTCCTAAGGACATACCGCCAGATGTTGTTGAGAGGCCAGTGGCCCATGAGAAACAGCGTAAAAGAAATGGGCATGAAGTATAAATACGCCAATCCAAACTCCGGAATTCAATCAGCAGGGCCATGGCAGGAGGCAGGGACACAAAGGCCCTTGAGGCAGGAGGAGGCACAACGAAGGAGGCAGGGCCATTGGGAATGAGGCCAGGTCCAAGCCAGGAGCTGGGCCCTTGAGGCAGGAGGAGGCACAACGAAGGAGGCAGGGCCATTGGGAATGAGGCCAGGTCCAAGCCAGGAGCTGGATGCAGGAAGCCGGGACAAGTGGACAGGCCCCAGGACCTGCTTCCATACCTGCAAACTTGTCACTTTTCTGCGAAATTCGCTGTTTTTAAATCAAAATAGGTCATCCACGTGAATCGTGTAGATCCGAAGACTTTTTGTTTTGGGGTGGGGGGGGGGGGGTCAACTGGCCTGCTGGCATTGAGATTTGCAATAAGACGCGGAGAAAATGTGGTGTGGTGATCTTCGCAATAAAACATCTTTGACATACAGACATGAAGGAAAGCCCACTGACATACAGACATGAAGGAAAGCCCACTGACATACAGACCCGTCTGCAACGCTTGTTTCAAAGCCACACAGACCAAACACACATCTGTAAAGTTATGTAACTCTACAAAAGGCCACATAGTGTATAATAAATGCTATGATGGCACATGTAGTTTTCATTAATATCTTGTTGTATTAATACTAATATTACTGCTATTTGTTAAGTGTTCAAAAAGCTGTTTTGGAAGAAGCTGTTAAAAAAAAAAGACAGAAGTTGTATTTATTATTATTATAGACCAGTGCTTATTCGGAATAATTCCTCTGTTTTGCATGTCGGTGTATTTTAATTTAATTACATTTATTGAATTAAAATGGTTTAATTGTATTATATATACACAGATGTATGTATATATATACACACACACATATGTATATATATTTACACACATCTATATTACTGGAGGATTTTCTGGCCATGTAACCTTAAATTAGTTCATCCTTTTTTTTTAAATACCTTGTTCTTTTGTATTTTGTGGCACAAATATGCCAAATAGGCTGTATATATATATATATAGCCTATAAATATAAAATTATATATTATTTTATTATTATTATTTAATAATTATAAATAAATAATAATTATACATAAAATATAAATTATAAATAAAATCAAAAGGCCATAGTTATAAAAGCTTACGGTTTCATCAATTAACGTGGATGTGGTGTGGAGACTTTGAAAAAAAAGGTCAGCTGGTGGTACGACACGCTCCTTAAGATATGATGGTGCCATTTTAAATGGTATTCTTGATTTCACAGGGAGCCATTGCAGAGTAGCTAATGCAGGAGTAATGTGATCTCTTTTCCTAGTTTGTGTTAGTACACAAGCTGCAGCATTCTGGATCAACTGGAGGGATTTAAGAGACATATTCCTTTGGCATCTTCATGCATGGTGGATCTCAGCGAAGTAACATGGTTTTCAACAGCCATTGCTGAGAAACAAAAGGCAATCCTTTCATTCAACACATACAGTCTGATATTTTTAAAGAAGTGATGTGTTGCATGTGGAATTCATGCAAAACTCTGCGGTTATTCATTTTGTTCCCCACAAAAGGGACAGCACTCGCTGAAGGCAAGCCCATTATAACCACGTTTTTCTTTGAATGCTCCTCTGTGTGTGTGTGTGTGTTTGTGCGTGCGTGTGTGTGTGTGTGTGTGTGTGTATTTGTGTCCTTTGCCTTTGTAATCGGATCTTTGTGATGTCTTGACTGTTTGTCAAAGCCCACCAAAGCCCTCTGTCGACAACACATGACATACACAAGGGTAAAGGGAGAATAAAGAGAGAGAGATATATTTGAATTAGGGATTCCTCGTTCTTTGCTGCATGCTTTGAAGCTCTGGAGAAGCCTGGTCATCGGATCAAGGATGTTGTAAGAAATGGGAAAACGGATGGCAGGGGAGTGGTGGGAATGGGATTTTCCTCTCTCTGAGATTCCTTCACTTGTGCACACTGACAGGGACACTAAGCTCATCATCACGTGTGTGTGTGTGTGTTCAGAGCTGATCCTCGTATCACATCCCGGCAGAGCTCTCCTGATATCACCGAGCATTCGACAGACCCACACACACGCTGAGGCACCCACATTTGCTCTTAGAACATGGAAAATCATCTTGAGTCCTCATCCTCCGTATCAGATCCCTGATTGAATTACATCAGCATGTTTTGGCCTTAAGAGGATTTCTCCACATGCATTTTGGATGAGACCCTAATCGGCACTGTTACTCTCGTTGCTGCTATTCAGAGAAGAGGATTATAAGTGCGGATTACACAAAACTATTTAAAAGAGATTCTAAAAAAAAAACCATCATCTACCACCCACAGTGTGAGCTTACATTGCTGCCAGAGGGCGAGACATGATTCAAGAGCAACAACAAAGAGTACAAGGGAAATGATGCTATATGCATATTTTCCCTTCTCTAATATACATACATCGCTATTGAGATTTCTCTTTTAATTCTATCCCAGTTACCCGCTATATGCTGACCCCAATCTCTTTCTGTTTCCCCTTTAATATCCACTGTTAACTCCGAGCCTGAGCCCTTGCTGCAGTGCCCTGCCTCGCCCCGCTGACGGGCGTATTGATCACAGCCTCAAGCGCTCTCGTAGTTCCCTGGAGCCCAGATGCTCGAGACATGTGCATTGTCTAGAAGTGTGTGCTGAATTAAATAATGTGTACCGACCTTGAGTATTAACCAAAAAGGTGTTCGCGTGCTGCAGACGAGGTGAGTACATTTGCCTGTGCCAAAACGCTTATCTTTGATTCAAGCGACTGGTTTTTATTTGTATTTATTGTTCTCCTTTTGCCTTGGTTTTTTTAATCTTTTAACCAGACTGTCCGTCTTTAATTCTCCGATTAGACTGCAAGAGCAGAAGGGAGTTTCTCTCCTGCTCTGAGTTTCTAAGCTGCTCCTGTCTGACCCCGTGGTGAGAGTGTACCTGCCTCCTATCTCTCTCTGTGTGCCTTGAACTGTGCTTTGGAATAATTACCTGGAGAAGCAGAGCAGTGAGAGGGAACACCTGACCTTTAAGTCTTTATCCGCCCGCAGACCCCGAGGGGGACGACACAAACACGCGTCCTCACGTCATACACTCATGATATTCAGATTTGCCTGGCATGCAATTGAGATGAACACACTCACAGATATGGTGCCTGGTGATGTAACTTTAAATATGTACTTATGTTAGCCTGGTGGTGTGCGAATGTGTGATTTGCTGTGGTTTTTAGAATTATTTTAAATCTATTTTTTGGGTCTATTTGTTGTTGTTCTTACCCTTTAATTTCTCCTTTCCCTTTGTATTGTATCCTTAAAGTGCAGTCATGTGAATTTGTCAAATCAAAATAAATATATATAAAATATGAAGAAAAAGAAATGGTGCCGAAAAACCATAATGAGACACACAAATATAGATCTGTCTCAACGGAGCTTAATACGCATGCACACACACACACACAATAATGTTGCCTTGGAAACAAATGGCAATGTGTTCAGTGGTGACAGGCCATCTCCACGAGGGATTCGGTCACATCAGCCAGGTGCATATGGCAGGGCTTAATTACCGTTACCCACGGACGCACATAGTTGATCATGTAATCAATTAATGAATGCGGGACCCACTTGTTAGTGGCCAATGAAGCCCATTGCCTTTCACAGGTCATTACAATGATGGAGGGCTAGAAGCAAGGTTGTAAAAAGAAAATACTCGTGGATAAGTAATGTCAACAATAAGTTGGAGCAATAGGAAAGGAGCGAAGCGGGTGTACAGTACGAGTGTGTGTTTGTAAGTGCCTGGAGATGAGTCTTCATTCCTTTCATTGCTCTTAAAGAGACCCACAAATATAGAAAGCTCACATTTGCCCCAAAAAATTGCAGATGCAGATAAAATCCCACACACACAAGGCCTATCATCTCGACTCCCTCCGCACACATGTCGACAACTTTATGGAGTAATTCTCTGGCCTATTTCTCCTCCCATCCCACTTATTTCTTCTCTTCCACTCCCTCTCAGCCTTTTACATTGTCTTACTCTAAATAGCCAGCTCTTTTAACAGTTCAGTTTTCCGCCAAGACGTATTCATACAGCACCCATCTGTGTACACAAGCACATGCACCCTCACACACACACACACACACACACACACACACACCAGTCAAAGGGAGGCAGTTGTGGGAACGTGTTGACAAATGGGAATTAATGAGAACGAAATTATCTGCTTATTCAAAATACAGAGACTTGGCTCTGTAGCGCTAAATGTTGGCAGACATAGGACGAAGACATGAAGAAGGGGAGAGAAATGTAAGAAACTCGCATTTCAATTTTTTACAAGGATTTCAACATCCCGTGTGTGTTTCCCTGGAGGACGGAGAGTTTGATTTCTTCCAGCTGAAGAGAAGAAGGGAGATGTCTGCCTATACCGGCTGCCCATCTTGTTTTGATGTTACTGAACACTGGCTGCAGAGAGCACAGGAGACTGAAGCAGTGGTCTAACACATGACCGCTGTCTCACTTCATCAGTGTCCCGTCGTCTCCCTTAACCACGTACACACACACACACACCTCCTCTCGCTCTATCGTCCTCTCTACAACCCTGACATGGAGAGATAGGTGTACAGTGTGTTTCTGTCTAGATCCCTTAGTATATATCCTCAAAGTAAAGTCAATATACAAAACACTGAAAACTTTTGAATGGAAATCCATACTATATTTGATGATGTCACTAAAGGTCACTTTTTTTTGTAATTGGTCCAATAGTCATCAGTGATTTATGAGCGATAGGCTGAAAGCGCTTCTGTTTGTCTCCCACTGGAGACACCAAAGTGCAGAGCTTTCGAATTCTACTCATATTTTAGACTGAAGGTTCATACTTGACCTTGGAAACAGTCGTTGACAAAACAATCTCACGAAAGTTCAGCTGCTGTGGAGCTTTAAATCATATCCCACGATCTTCCTCGGCACATTGAGTTCACCCGGTTGCGATGGAAATGTAGATGTTACAATTTAAATATTTCTTGAGCACTTCACAGACTTCTCGCCCACGTTAGTTTAAAAGTTGAGAGTGAAAGTATATTCTTAACCTTGCAAACAGCTGTTGATGGAACAATCACCTCCTCATAAGGTTCATTCAATAGCTCTTCTGGAGCTTTCAGAATCACATCGGGCAAACGCCATCTGTTGGAGACAAAACACCCACTCCGACACAAATATGAAAATTAACAGCAAGGACAGCTGTCATGATCTGTGGTAGGCGAGCACTCCTAGTTGTATATTAATATCTAAAAATATATATATATTTGTTTTTAAGTAGAAAGTGATTCAAACGTAGAAATCGAAACTGACCTCGACAATATAATTGAAATAACTTGCTTCTATTTTCAATTTTGCCCAAATAGTTTGTGACTGTGCTGTCATGCATATTCTACCCCCTCCATAGTTCATCATTATCAAATCAATGTTGGTTGTACTGTACGTGTATTTCATGCATCTGAATAAGATTAATTTGATTGACAATCATGTCTTAAAATGTGTTTTGTAGCCTTGTCGAATACATATTAATCAAACAAGCTGTCAGCAAAGTAGGAATTATTTATGCGCACTAATATGACTGTATCGTTATCCAATTTGTTCTCTTCACCAGAATCATATGTGTGTTATAGACTGTGCTGCTACAATGAGCCAGTTTCTCCAGGGGATCATTACACTTCCATCTGTTCTGAACTTCTCGTTGAGCTCAACCTCGAGGCTCCTGATCTCACTGCAAAGCTCACCTGCAGTCGGCCACAGCGGCTGAGAAACACACGTCCACCGCGTGGTGCATTAACATCCCCGTCAGTGGGAACGGATGACAGCCAAGACTGGGAAAGAAAAGGGAAAGAGAGATGGGAGTCATTATAACTAGCAATAGAGCTGAAAGACTAATGGCCTATCAACTCACAGCCACTTAGTCAACCAGGGAGGAAGTTCAGGTTCACGGATGCGTGGAGGCTTATTTGCGCAAACACACAGAAATCCAGAGTGCTTCGCCTGCCTTCTGCATGGCTGTTGTCACATTGATTCATGGCAAACTCATCCTGCTCATATACAGTCCGTTTGTAATAACATGATCTCCGGGCGAAAGAAATATGTCATCCCCCATTTCAGTATTGACTAGTTAAGTGCGTATGCGTGTTTGTTTTTGCACACTTTAAAGACGAAGTTAATTGCCCTTCAGAGACCTCGGGGCTTTTGATAAAGCTGGAATATGTCAGACGTTGTGAGCTTTCGAAAGAAAAAGGAGGAATCGCTTACATGACCTTATTTATGCAGGAGAGGAGAAACAAAACAGTCAATCTTTGCCACAGCATTAGACAGTGTATGGCATATTTAGATAAAGTGCCTGAACAGAGACAAAAGAAAACAAGATTTTTTTAAAGATAGACATTGAGAAGATATGAGCTGCGTAGAGCTGAGAGATAGTAGGGATCAAACAGAAAACAATAAAGATATTAAAGCTTGAGTAAACCAACTATTACCCATTGAGATCAATACTGCTCTAATTTACCACATTGGACATTATGTCAAGCACAAAATGATTATCACGGGTAGTGCTTTCACTATTAAAAGCCTACAAATCAAACACACATGCAGGATAATGAGTGTAATCAATCAGCATGACTTTCCTCTGCATGTGTGTGTGTGAGAGTGTGTGTGCTGTGATCAGTGTACTGGGACCACGCTGCCGACATTTAAACTCGGGTGGAAAGCAAACGATGCAAAGGTTCCTCCTCCGGTGCTAATTATAGTGGACAACTAATAAAGTGGTCGCGATATGACGAAGCAGCGGAGGTGTGTGTGTGTGTGTGTGTGTGTTAGAGCGGAGGGGTGGGGTGGAGGAAATGATCTAATAGCAGAAGGGGCTGATGGGATTGCGTGCTGTACTTTATGTTCCCCCTCCACACCTGATCCTCACGGCTTCTGGACAGCGTCCTCTCACTTCAGAGCCCAGTGGACACGGCAGGGGAGTGTTGCACAAAAGACTCTTCTGATGAAACAGGTTGGCACTATTAATATGTCAATTAACAAAGGATTTTATCGTATTTGCCTTCTCTCTTTACTTCGACTAAGAAGGAATTAAGAACATCTTTTTGATTTATTCCTCAACTGACAGTCTCACTTCAGATTGTTGTAGTTTGATGGTATTTTTGTAGTTTGAAGTTTGCACTCATGGTTGAACGCACTCATTGTAAGTCACTTTGGATAAAAGCGCCTCCTCAATGACATGTAATGTAATGTAAAGATCCCCAATCTCAGATGATCTATTTGACAGTGCAGTACATTAACGGTTTTGACAGGATATTTAGAAACTCAATTTGAAAAATAAAGCCAGTGAAAATACAGATTTTCAGCGGTTTCAGCTTTTATAGATAAATACGGAGTGCCTGACCAGGAGGGTTCAAGGATTGTTGTCTCTGTTTATCAGGTGATTCTTGCTGCTGCAGGACTTCTGATAGAGTGGCCGCTTCAGTTCGGTTAAGTTACACAAGCTTTATATATTGGGTCTGTTAGAATTATTGAGTATAGTTCAGTTTCAGGGGTGGCTCTAACATTGTGGAATGCTCTGTGATAAAGTGTATACATCGGATAAATAGTGTACATAGCATCCGGTGTGTGGTCTCGGTTCACAGCTTTAAAAAGCAGCTGAAGACTGGGTTATTTAAAGTGGCTTTGTGTCACCACGAGCTGTCTTGTCAACATTTAGTGTATTTAAAAGGTCTTTTGTTGTTTGTTTTTTATTACGTATTGTTCCTGTTTCATGATCTTAGTTTTAATATGATTTATTCTCGACATTCCCTGAGTTTATCTGGGTTAAACTGATCGAGCACTTAGCCTCTGCATTTCTTTAAATGAAGTGGCTACTTCAGTTGGTCACATTGTGTCCTATTCTGCACTGGAAAGATTTTACAATTGATCATAATGTTATTGTAGGCTAACCCTTATATAATCAAGGTACCCGGAATATTTCAACCTGGGGAAAAAAGGACTTCCTTTCAATTCAAAACTAATTATCTATTAATAATGACAATTACTCTGACTGAGAGTGGATTGTTTGTTTTCATTAAAGCACACAGAGATATTTAATGGGGTAATAATGTTACAATGTTATACTTGCATCAATTGGCACGAGCAGATATGTTTATGTATGCATAATAACACACACCTGTCCTGTACAACCAACACATCGCCCCATTATGTTTCACACACAAGCTTGCACATCCAGTCTGCCGCTGACACACACACACACAAACACACAGTTTACAGATTAAATGTTTCCATCCTCATATCCCCACCCTCAGTATTAGTATGAGGATACACATCTACAGCTGTGTACAGTGAAAACGTGACATTTTAAAGGGCTTCCCACTTTTTCAGAGGGGAATGTAAAGACGCTGAGAAGCACATGGAGTATCAACTGTCCTCAAGGGTCAAAGTTCATGAGAAGGTTTGTGTGTTTTGGGGTCGGCTGTAGCGCGTGAGGGAGAGTGCAAGGTACCCGGTTCGATCCCCGCTCTCCTCGCCAGTTGCTTGTCACAAAGTGTCCTTGAGCAAGGCACCGGACCCCCAGCTGCTCCCCAGACGCTTCACCGCAGCCCACTGCTCCTTCATAACTGCGGACGGGTCAAATGCACAGAAGAATTTTCCCACTGTGGGATCAATACAAGTGTAAATATCTTCTCGCTTTTTTTTAATGAGTCTATTTGCAGCATAGGGCGAGGTCAGAGGCCTCACGCTGTTTAACATTACCAGCAGCCCCCCCCCCCCCATGAGTCAAGGTGTCAATGCTCCACCACCCTCTCATCACCAGTAGAGAGACCATTACAGCCGGCACGTGTACAGGCACGTGAGGTGGAAGAGGGAGGGTTTCCTCTTTGTCTCTATATGCTTTATGTCCTGGGTTTCTGTACCCATACGGCTACATTTGTGTTTTTTTATGTGTTGGTTTGTTTGTCTTCGTGTCTAAATCGTTGTACTGTTTGCCTCTATGTGCCTAAATGCATGTCGGTGTGTCTGTCTGTGTTCCCATCGGCAGAACGCTGCATTTAATGAGGGAGATGGGAGGGAAATAAATGCAGTGCCTTTACAAATGATTTCATCTCGTCTTTTTTACTGCCTCTCATTTCCATCCATTCATTGTGTGGGAGCGTGGGAGACAATTTGAATCATTACGCCCCAGTGTCCACATGAGTTTGTCTTCGGTTCAGCTTTACTCATTCCTCTCCCCACAGCTGTGCACCGTGAGGACGACGGCAGTGAAACTATCATTCAGTTGATGCTAAATGTGTTTGTTTCTGCAAAGCACCCGCAAATGTTTAGCTTATCTATTCCTACTTCCTCTTCCTCCACCTTCTCCAAAGCCGCCAACTCCCCATCGCTCTCTCTCGTTGTTAATTGGTTTGACATTTCCTTCCTCTGACCTAAAGAGAAACTGTCATTAGATGAGCTCACCAATAAGAGGTGTGTGTGTGTGTGAGTGTGTGTGTGTGTGTGTGTGTGTGTCTGTGTGTGTGTGTGTGTGTGTGTGTGTGAGTGTCTGTGTGTGTGTGTGTGAGTGTGTGTGTGTGTATGTGTGTGTGTCTGTTTGGGTGTGTGTCTGTGTGGGTGTGAGTGTGTGTTTGTGTGTGTGTGTCTGTGTGTGTGTGAGTGTGTGTCTGTGCGTGTGTGTCTGTGTGTGTGTGTGTGTGTGTGTGTGTGTGTGTGTGTGTTTGATTGCCAGTCTAAGAGGTCACAAGCATTCCACGCTGCAGATTGTTCTAATTTCCTCCTCGTCTTTCCACTTCCACCTCATCGGTTGGGGAGGAGCGGTGCGCGTCATGTGCTTGTGCGCCGCCATGCCCTCTTTGACAACAAGGCAGTGTTGGATGCAGTTTGCGGGGTCAGATGTCAGCCGTCGGAGTGAGGCATTGTGGGATTCCATCAATTCAATGTGCACTGACACACTCATGCAACACGTGTGTGTGTGCCAGTTCAAGCACTAAGCAGACCCTCGGGATGAAGGTGTGTGTCTGAAGTTCTAAAGTAATGCGTACTTGTTGGCGAAAGTGCTTTGAGCTCGGTTCATCTGTGTACGCAGAGAGAAGAACAAAGCCTCAGATTAGCCATTGGACGCCTTAATCATCCTGAAGTCATCAGTGTATTCAAACAAATCCCAACAGCTCACGACATGTTTAGCCATAGAGAGATTAAAAAGAGATGATTATGTTTGTGTACGTAGTTATAATGCAGCTGGTGGGCTGCAGGAGTATTTCTCTTAATTGGCGTTGTGCTGTGTGTGAGGTCAGAGCCGACAACATTCGGGCCATTACCCCAAGGAGCTGAGAATCAATGCAAAGGGAGAGGGGGCATCCTTCTTTTCCTCTAACTCTATCGATTCTCATTTAGCTCCACCCACTCGCCCACTGAAGCAGTGGCATTTGCACGCGTGTCATGCTCTGCGTGGGGGGTGGAGCCACTGCTCCTCACGGTGAAGCCACTCTCTGGCTGTCGCACGGCCAGAGGAGAGGAAACGGGACGTGAAAGCGTGTCCCGTGTTTCGCCTCGAGCCTTTCTCTTGATCTACCCCTGCACTCCACGGCCACTCGTCCCCCAGCACGTCTACAGCGCTGCTGCATTCCTCTGTGCAGTACAAATGAGACCTAAAAGTTCACTTTTTCTTCGTATCTACTTTTTTTTCTTCTTCTACCAAACAGATATCACACAGTCTCAGAAATGACACATTTCTCATGACCTCCCCCTCTCCAACCCTCTGTTGTAGGCGTCGGTACAACATACTGAGGTCGCGATGAAAGGAGTGGTCAGGAGTCGAGGCCTTTAACTTTTTTTTTTTTTTATGGTTTATTTAATAAGGGACAGTGCACATTGATAAAAACATTGCAGTAAATGTGCCAGAGTTAGCCAAGAGGCTATTTTTCATCTGTAGTCAACTTGTCTTTTGGTGTATTAAATGTGTGTTTTACAGCCGTCTGGTTCTTTCAACAACGCCTCCATCTTCCTCAGAACAAAGACTCTGTCAAAGCCAGCAAGTAAGAACAAATACTGCAGTTTTAAATACACATGTTTCTTCTATGTTAATCGAGCTGCGGTGGCCCTCCGTAGCAGCAATTCTGCAAGCACAGGCGAGTGTCATTTCTCAGTCTCCCAGTTCGATAATACGACAACAAACAATCACAATCACATCATTTTCCCATAAATCGTGGCACGCGTGTTCAAATAAAATGCAAATAAACTGTGTGTACGAGATGTGCACTGGTTGTGGCCGTGCACATGTGTTTGCTCCGACAAGGTTACTCCCTAGGAGAGGAGTGCATACATTACCCTGGAACCGATCATGTATTCACCGCAATTGAGAGTCCTGGGACTTTTTAAAGCACATTTCTTTCGGTGGGAAAATAATCTCCATTATTCAGGGCACGGTTATCAAATCTGACTTTTAAATTGTATACAAACACTTATTCCACATTCAGGGACATCTCCTTTCCTCTGTATGCCCTCAAATGCTTCACGTTCTATTTCCTCTGTTGTGCTGTCTCTCCGGGGAGGAATCCTATGAAAGGTCCACAGCCCAGGGACATGCGCGTTTAATAGCCCCCATAAATGAAGTCATCTATAATGTTGCGACCCTTCCATGCGCACGCAGGAACACTCAAACGTGCACACGCGTGTTCGCCTCGGGACATATTGGAAGCAGTGTCCATTGGGAAAGGGGGGTAGAATAGCAGATTTGACTGGATAAAAAAGAAAATGATTGAAATAGTGACCTTGGAGTTGTAACAGAGACAGACAGATTGAGTGTGTTTAAAGGTTGGAGGGGGTGACGGACAGGCTCGGGTTTACCATGGGGAGAAGAGTGGCAGGGGATGGACAGGAGCACCGGGAAAAGTCCGTCGAGAGAAGAAAGAGATTGAGGGAGAGACGTAGTGAAGGAAGGTAAAGTTTACTTCTCCTTCTGAAGGAACAGACCTATATTTAAGGTGCACGTGCCGATGCGTATTCATTTCAATGTGTTTGAAACGGGCATAAAATCAAGATGCTAAATGTGCATCCCGAATGCATCGAACAATCTCGAGATGAGCTATTCTTATTTTCCTCAATAAACATGCTCTTGGAGTCTAAATTTGTCTCCTTGTTTAATAACTTAGCAATTAAATATGAAAGCCGGCTGAACAAACACAACTTTAAGCTCAGCCGAGTTCTGTGGCCGTTGTTTCAGCAGCTGTGTTACGAGAGAGAGACGTTCCTGGTCCTGGTCTCTCTCCCAGAGCAAGGGAACCAGAATAAATGGTGCTGTGCCACATCGCCCTACTTCCCACTACCCTTCTCTCTACCTCCCTCCTTCATTGCATCTCTCTCTCTCTCTCTCTCTGCCTCTCTATTCTCACCCACACAGTTTCAGGGTTTTTTGTCAACCTCTGGCTGTCTGTGTCTGTCCCTCGAGTCCCTATCTCTGCTTCCAGCTTCTCTCTCCTTCCCAGTCGGAGCCGTAATGGGTCTGAAAGATGCATGTGATGTAATCCAAACAGACTGCAGTTCTATGTCAGGGATGCTGCTCCCTCCACTCCTGCCAGCTGCCCCCATCCACCTCCACCCACCTCCATCCTGCAGTCAGACCCAGGTGGGCATCCCCTCTGTGCCCCCGCTGTGTCTCTCTGGCTCTGCTGTGCTTGTGTTTCACCTTTTAATAGAAGATGACCGATGAATCTTCTGCCGGCCTTTCCCAGGCCAGGACCCTTTGATACCCATCAAGCATTCACCAAATTAGACCTCACTGTATGTGTCTTCTTTTGGGGTGTGGGGTCAGCTATCAGACGACCTAGTTCGTAAAAATCATTGAAAGATCACACCGTCCTGTTTTACAATGGCATGTGGCAGTCTTTCGGGTGTTTTTGGTGTGTTGTTTGAGTGTGGGTGCAATGTTCTTGCGCAGAGTGTCTGAACTCTGACTAAACACCGAGTTAAACCGACGTTCAAAGAAGACAGAGTCGTAGTACTTTTCATCCATTTACTGCAACTCTTTCCCCCTTTAACATGCTTTGGTGACAACTGAAAACAAACACTCTACAGTCTACATTCCCAAACATAGAGTGGTAATATAAATATATGCATTGTCAAAGCACTCACGGCATTGCCTCTATGATGCTTCCCAGTGGAGCACGCTGTCCTCTGCTGCTTCTCCGCCACCACAAATGCTACTCCACCCGAAGTGCTAGAACCGGATATTATTTAATTGGAATTACCGGAACCAGAAGTGGTCAAACCTGGAGGTGGGCAAACCTGGAGGTGGTCAAACCTGGAGGTGGTCAAACCTGGAGGTGGTCAAACCTGGAGGTGGTCAATCCTGGAGGTGGTCAATCCTGGAGGTAGTGTAATTGGACATGATTTAACCAGAAACAGAACAATCATATTGATATTAATTATCTCTTGAAATGAATACAACTAAACTAAACTAAAATAGAAAAAGCCTTACAGATAACCCTGTGGGGCAAAACGTTATCCGCTATATTTTGGAAGAAAGCTTTGCTTTTAACATTCGCGTTAACATCGCTGCAAACCATGGCAGCTTTAATTTTTTCGAAAGTATGAGAAATGAATGGCAGATGGTTGCATGGCTGACCTTGTGAACTGTGGCTGCCCTCGGGGCGGCAGACAGGTGCTCGGCTGATCAAAGGCTTCATAAACGCGGTGAACTTTTCAACCTGCATACATCAGCCTTCTCCCCTTTCCATCACCCTCTTACTCACTTCATGTTCCTCCCGGAGGAGGAAGTGTGTCTCTTCAAAAAGCGACAACACTTTTATCTGTTGAAATGAAGACAGGAAAAGGGGGGGGGGGGGAGTGAGGGAGATGATATGGAAACAGAAATGTGTTTATGCAGCAACCAGGAGGATCACGAAAGAGAGAAACCAATAAAGAGACCAGTGGAGTGGTAATGCAAACGGAAGAGCTCAGGGGAAAGGAGGCAGATTTTTTTTTAAGCCAAATGTGAGTAAAATATTGGGTTAATTGGTGACAGCAAGGAGTGATATATTGCTTTTCTCCCGCTGCACACACTCTCTCGTCACTTCCGCTCAATATATCTTTGCATCTCAGGTGACTGATGGATTGATCTGCATCATGACAGGTCTCCCCTCCCTTTTTCAAGCCTTGTCCCAGATATTGTTTATCTCTTTCTTCCTCGATATCCATCGGTTTCCCTCCGTCCTGAACATGTTTATACCCTGTGACACCAAGATGAGAGGGATTTCTGAAGTTGACCTTCTCTTCTGCATTCCTCTCTCTGTTGTGTGCTCCAGCCAATAATTAACCACTGATACGGTGGTTGTGTGGTAGTTGATTTTCGTTGGTCAGAGATGAGGCTGAAATCGAAGATCAATTTGTTTATTGGACAAGAATCATGGGAGGAAAAGCACAGTTTGCTGGACTGTAGAATGTCATCAACTCTCCGAAAGAAACCACAAGATCGTTATACCCTAACCCACCAGATACAAGTGGGGGTGACACATACATCTTTATGTCCATTCATTGATGTTAACCAGATTACATGTAGGTTTTAACCTAGACATGAGAAACATGGCATGGAAGACATCGATCATGTATCAGAACATAGGCATTAAAAGGACATTGATCATATATGGAGACGGTCAGAACATAGACAAAGAAGACACTGATCATATATGGAGACGGTCATAACATAGACATAGAAGACACTGATCATATACGGAGATGGTCAGAATATAGACATAGAAGACACTGATCATATATGGAGATGGTCATAACATAGACATAGAAGACACTGATCATATACGGAGATGGTCAGAATATAGACATAGAAGACACTGATCATATACGGAGATGGTCAGAACATACAGTACATACATAAATACATGCATGCATACATTCATGCATACATACATAAATACATACATACACAAATACATAAATACCATACATACATACACACACAGAGACTCTAACAAGAAATAAATGTGATTTCAAAAGGAAACTTAAGGCAGCAATAATGAGAAAGGAAATTATAGTAGATTAGGTTATTATTTTAGATATTTAAGGTATTTAGGTATTATTATTTTATTTTTAATGTAAATGTTGTTTTCTAAGTCTAAGTGTTTTTGTGATAATTGATCATGCTGTACTTCATTTTATGTATTTGTATTGTATTGTAATGTTGTTTTGCCTGGACCCCAGGAAGAATAGTCTCCACTACGGTGTAGACTAATGGGGATCCTTAATAAACTAAACCAAACTAAACTAAACAATATACACGGTGCAGTAATATTTCATGAAACAATGTCCGTCTGCAATCTGTAAAAACAAATTGGAACTATTTTTAATATGGAGATGCAGCAAATGAGATTTTATGAAAGTGCAGTAAACTGTTGAAAGGTTGCCAGAGTAGCTTGTTTACCATTTTTATAAGTGTTCATTTAGCCCCCACTTTAGTGCATCCCACCATTTATTTATTTATGTATTTATTTATTTATTTGTATGTGTGTTATTCGCAGAACTCAAAAAGTATTGAACCGAATCGCATGAAATTTGGTGGGATGGTTGGTTATTATCCGGGGACCATTTGATTAGATTTTGGGATCAATCGGGTCAAAGGTCAAGGTCAAGGTCATGGAAAGGTCAAAATCTTTTTTTGACCATAGCACGATACATTTGTGTCCAATTGGCATGCAACTAATGCCAAAATGTTCATAATTCAATGCCCAATCTTGTGATATTCGAAGGTATGCGCTCTACCGAGTGCCCATTCTAGTTTATTATTTTTTGGCCTACTTTTATAAATGCAAGACGTGCAATCAACGTTACGGTACTATTCTGAGTTAAGGCTGCTCTTGTCATCATCAGTCTCCACGTTTTCAGGGGGACCGGTCTCCCCATCGCGTCCAGCCTGACCGCTAGTGTGCTCGGCACGGGCTCACGCAGACAGTGAAACACGGCTCATGCCGAGGTCATTATGTTCTCAGTGATTTAAATCCTTTCCTTCTGATACATCCATGCAGTCCCATCAGCACAGCAACACCACAGCACGTACATTCTAGTCTGACTGTTAAACTTGCCACAAGCCAGACATCCTTTTTAACCTGTCTGATACATTTTAATTAACACATTTTCATCTCCGGAGTGCACCCACGCACACACACATGGTCCTTGCATTCACACCTGAATCATAATGCCAAATGAAATATTCATGATCCCCAAGGCTTACACACCTACTGTACACACTCTCACAACCACACCAGTCGTCTCCCTGACAGGACACCAGTGTGCGTGATAAACACGAATGCTATCGCCGCTCAATAAAAGATGAATCAATGCAGCACTCTGCCAATCAAAATGCTGCTTCTGCCCAAACTGATACTGCAGTGACGATTGGCTCGCCTTCACACTGACAGAATTGATATAATGTTATCATGTTGACGTTGGGTTTATTGATTTCCTGTATGTCACAGGCGGGAGAGGAGTTGGGGACGAGGAAACAAAAGAGGAAAGAGAAGGGATGGAAGTTGGGGGGGGGGGTGGCGGACCAAAAGGGAAGGGTTAACTTTAGATCATCATTTAACTCCTTCCAACTCGAGTCTTGATGCTTTTTGATGGGTGGTGGGAAATAAATGTGAGAGGCGAGGAAATCAGTCAAAACAGTGCACTGCAAAACTGGAGAGAATCCTTCTATTTGTACTTTCTACTTTCCAAGTAGCGGCACAGAGCAGAGTCTTCTGAACCGGATTTGACACTCTGCGTTTTCAACGTGGTGGAACTGATCAGAAAGCTTTTTATTCGCTGCAGGAGTTGAAAAAGGAAAATGTGAATCGTATGCTTCAGTACCACAGTGTGTGACTTGGATAATGTGTCTGCACCAGTTAAACAGGTCAAATCCTGTCTGCACCCAGTGTGCATTGTGAATTACTCGGAAATTGCTCACAGGCCGGCTGCAGTGGCGACATCCTGGAATACAGTTTCCTGGGAAACCGCTCCTCATTGACACTGTGATTCTGAGTCTATCTTACACCATGATCTGTCTTCTATTACCCCCTGCGCCCTCTCTGTGTTCTGGAAAAACCAAACCAGATATTCACAAATTCACTCTAACAAGATGCTTTCCATGTACTGTCAGTCGTTATAATAATTTTAGAATTTCCGATAAACAAATCTACCATATGGGACTATTATTGGATGTATTCTGTTGGCAAGTCGATACAAAATCTCAGAGCCCTCGAATCATTATCCTCCTTGAGGTTTGTAGCTTCAGTTTTCAGGCATATGTCCTTACTTGTTCACTTAGTTTGCCGACAGAACGTATGCCAACTCGTGTCCTTGTTTGCCTTTCACACTTTTTCACAGTTTAGCTTCGTTAAATCTAACTCGCCCACCCCTCGTATGAACGGCAGCTGGTTATCCTGCTTAATTCGAAGCCAAAATACACATGGCCTGCCAAAATTAGTCAGAAACCAATACACAGACGTACTCAGTAACCCTTTGCATTCTCACATGATGGGAGCACAGTGACTAACCCTGACCGTGAGGAGTTTACAGTTGGTGGCAGACAGAGTCATCACACATTTAATGCTAGGAATGTATAGCAAAAGTTACTCCGACAAAAGAAAAGATTTGTTGTTCATAATTCAAATTCTGTATCTTGCAGAGTTTAGTTTAGTTTAGTTTATTAAGGATCCCCATTAGTCTACCGTAGTGGAGACTATTCTTCCTGGGGTCCAGGCAAAAAACATTACAATACAATACAAATACATAAAATGCAGTACAGCATGATACATTTTCACAAAAACACTTAGACTTAGAAAACAACATTTACATTAAAAGTCAAATAATAACACCTAAATACATTAAATACCTAAAATAATAACCTAATCTACTTTAATTTCCTTTCTGATTATTGCTGCCTTAAGTTTCCTTTTGAAATCACATTTATTTCTTGTTAGAGTCACATATGAGGGGAGCACATTCCAGTATGCAATGGCTCTGAGATGTTGCAATGCATGCGTTTCTGATTTTAAAGACCAAAACATGCATATCTTTAACCACGACTGCTATCAGGATTCTATTTTCTATTGTTGCATTTCATCTGCGCTAACGTCGATGTATATGTGTGTATGACTTTCATTCATAGGGATGAAAAAGTGAGTTTCTTTCTTCTTTATTGCCAAACCTTTTTTCATCGTTCTGCAGAGGAGCTATGAATAGTAGCATGTTTTCACTCTTCTTGTTCTTCTTCTACTCCAAGCCAAACTCCGCATTGACAGAAACAAACTTGGCCATTGATCTGCTGAACGCCGCCCCTCCCCTCATATCCCACGGGGAAATTAAAGCAGCATAGAAACCGCTTATTTTTCCCTTCCTCCCTGTTTCTCTGCTCGGTCCTCTCTGCACCGCTGCCCCACACCGCCCGACAGTCATTCAGAACTTTTGACACTTGCACCATCTTTATGTCGTTGTCTTTTTTTCTCTCTCTGTGTGTGCCTCTAATGTGCGGGGCGTGAGTCTTTTACAACATGTTCAATATCACACCACAGGGCCTCACAACCAAGATCAACAACTCCAACCACGCGAGGAGAGAGATGGAATCGTGTGAGGAGAGATGCCACTGAACTATCAGTGCAGAGTAAACCCATTTGTATTCTTATTCCCATATTCGCAACACCCCTAGAGCCAATAAAACATACCACACACAAACATACCCACGCACACTAACAGAGGAACATTATATCTTCCAATTTCCACATGATACATCCCTCAGAGGCTGAAACGCTTTCTAGACACACCATTAAAACCCACCAACTAAACTACCAACAGCCTTGGACAGTGGGAGACAGTTGTTTTCTGACCATGTGTTACCATACATATTTGTAATTTAGCTGGGATGACAATGTTGAAACTCCAGGTCCAAAACGTGTAATGTTACTTCCAGATAAGTCTGAGCTTTTAGTTATGATATGGATTTGGAATTGGAAGCATTTGTATAACAAAACATGTTCGCCATAGGGTTTCAGGGACACTCCAAAATAGTAAATTTAATTGTATTTTAAATGGTATACCTAATTGGTCCATCGCCAGTGTGATAATACATTCTTGCAGCTCTTGCATAATCTCAGATTCAAGAGGCAGTCTGGGTTAACTGGCTTGGTGCTCAGTGTGGACAGAGTTTCTAAGCGGATTAACTTTCACAATACAAAAAGGACCCAGTGGACATTTGACAGGTCGGCGGACTTAGGGGAGATGTGTGCTAATATTTGCCCGGTTATCCATTGATCCATGCGGATGAGTGCTGAGACTTTGTAGATGAGGTGGCCCGCCTCAGGGCTCCGTGGAAAGCAGCGGCGTACACTCTCACATCCGACCGCCTTCACTGGTCACCGCTTACAGGGTGGTGTAAGCTCACAGTCATGAACCCGAGTAGTCAAGGTTTTAAAACATTGGAAAGGTGTTACTGGATGATTAACAGTGGCTCCCAGATGGTTCTGGGTAACCAATCCACCATGTATTTAATTAGCAGCGACTGATCCGCATGCAGGTGTGTAGCGGTGCTTCCAGGCTCAGCTCTGTTGTGCAGCGGTGCGATTCAGCTGGAGCTGACTGATGTCTCCAGTGGTTTTTGTGGAAATTCTAATAAACACCGATCATTTCACAAGTCAGACTGATTACTCTTCATTTAATAGTGCTAAAGCTACCCATGGGGTAAATTATCATGGGAGTTAATATGATTATTGTGTTTCCCACTTGGCGTTCACCAAAGGGGGTTTCTGGCATTGATGTGTCAATTTTCTTCCAGAGGATCATTGCCTAGCAATAAACAAGTCGACTATCACCCATTTATTTCTCAGCTCAAAGTGGAACACAATGTGGTCAAATATAAACTGTCAAATATTGCCTATAGGGAGGGGCACAAACTGATAATATATAAGATGGCAGCCTGGTAAGCCTGAAGAGAAGGACACTGCTAAGGGGCTTGGTCTCTTTTTTTCCTCTGTATGTGTGTGCGTGTGTGTGTGTGTGTGTGTGCGTGTGTGTGTGTGTGTGCAGGATATAAAAGCAGGACAGACGCCTTGTACCTCTCAGCTTTCCTCACTCGCATGTGTTCCCCAGAGACGCATGCAGGCCTATTTTAGAGTGCGGAAAAAGAAGCAAGAGAGGCAACTGAAGATAGCATTGCTCTTTTGTATGTTTTCAGTCTTTTAGCTGATGACATGTGATCAGTCCAACTGCACCCGATTCTTCCATTTCCGTCCTTTTCCACCATTTCTTCTCTCTTTGCTTTTCTCCCTGTCGCTCACAATCCTTTCCCTCACTTCTTGGGCTCTATCTGCTTGCCAAATGTCCTCTTCTCTCTCGCCCACCTGAGCCCAACACCTGCGTGAGCAGTGGGTTCCAGGAAAGGGAGCCAGGCTGCCGTCGCATGCAGTCTGTCACCAGTTCTCTCCCTCTGGGTCGATACCACAGCATGCCTGGCTCTCTAGAGGGGAGGCACAGCTACCCCAGAGCGTGTTTCTAGACACAGGCACACATTGTAGCCATGGCATACCTCAGTGGCAGTGAGTGGTGATAACCCCCTCCCTGCCACCAGATGGCCTGCTCTCACTCATCAGTGTAATGATCTGGCAGCCAATCAGAGGCCATGTAATATTCATGAATAAAAACCAGGCTGGATGGTTGAGTAAAGTGTTCGGCGAGGGGAAACAGACATTATGTTTGATTCCAACATGTATTCAAATTCAGAGCCTTGTTGTCCGACGTTTGATGGTGTTCACCGCGTAACGCAGCCAATGATGACGGAGTGCTCATCGGTTTGTAAAGTGTCGACAAAAAGTTGGATGCACTTGTAAAAATAGGCTGGATTCCCAGCTAAGCAAAGCAACATTATGGAAAATTCTCCAAATATGATTGTTGTTCATTGTTAGATAATGGCCTTTTTGTAATTCTTTCATAACAGAACAAATCTGAGCGAATATAAATATGTAATGGATGCCATGAACCTTCATGTCCCCCTCAGGATGAATTGCCAACACTTATCTTTGATCTAGCATCTCAATCAGGTAGAAATGTAGATTTGTTTACTCTTTTTTTTCGGTTTATGACAATAAATTATAACATTCCCATCAGTCTCATCTGCACTTTGTGTGTCGTTCTAATGACCCAATGTTTACACTAATCTGGTGCACAAAGCAACCCTTATAATAGCTGAAGAGAAGCTTGTTAACGTTGTCATTGGGAGCATTTAGCTTAAAGCACAGCTGTGCCTGAGTGCAGCCTCACAGAAGGGCGAGCGTAGAGCTGTGGAAGAATGCAATCAGTGAATCAAAATTAGCCCAAGCACAATATGGCAAATTCCATGTTTTGTCCAACCAATTGTCCTTCACCGGTCACCCAGAGCTTTTTAATTTCTCGGTTAATTGCAATCATATGATTGAGAGAGCAGAGAAAGGAATCAAATCCTCCCATTTCAGAAACTAGAACCAGCTAAAACCATTTTTTTGTTTTCTGATTAATCGATGAGTCGACTAATCCCTTCAGCATTCAGCCAGATGATGCTGTATTTACAATCGTCATGGTAATTAATTTTAAAAACATGTTCAAACCCAGCTGATAGCAAAGCAGAGGGACGTGACACTGCTCTGTTATCGGGGGCAGCCAATTAACTTCATACATTTCCCCCACACAGTCACACAAATATGGATAAATACGCACACACAAAGGCACACATAAACAACATATAGCTGTAGTGGTATCTGTGATATGCAATTAGGGGACTATTTACCTTTTTTGTGCCGATGGTAGCAGTAATGACTGGAGTATTAATGTATAAGTATGCACAAGCTGTCTGTGATTTGCTCTGGAACACGACCGTGCATTGTTATATATAATAAAGTTTCTGCTGCACTTTGTTTGTCTCTCTCTCTAAATAACATTTCCGGTGCTTTTTTTCTGCTTTCTATTTTTATCACATTTCTTTTTTTCTCATTTTCATCATCATTGCTCCACTCATTCCCGATCTAATCCCTCCATCCTCTCCGTTCCTCTTGTTTCACTAAAAGCTTTTCCTTCACGGTAATAGATTATTTTTTAAAGGAATTAGGCAGTCCTACCTGCAACAAATATGTGTTACTTGAGTAAATATTTGTATATAAATAAAATCCCAAACAGTCAGTCACGACTTTGTCTTTGATGTGAGAAATCACTTTGTGAGAGTAGAATTTATTTATTTGTGTACCTTCTTCCGCCCCTCGCTCCCTCGCTCTCCCAGGTGTAATGACTCATCTAATGTGTTGAAGTCCAGCTTTCAGCCGTGCCACTGGCCTCGCAATCACTAAGTAAGGCAAGCCTGGACCTAATCTGTACACCGCAGCCAGTAATCTCCTTCAAACTGGGAAAGAATGGCACTGCAGACCGAGAGAGTGAAAAGGCGATCGGACACTCAACGGGAGATGAAAGAGAAAAAACGATGGAATGAGAGCTTCTACAAATTAAACAGAGACAACGGAGACCTTGACCTCCAGGAAGAAAACAAAAGTGTTGAGATAGCGTTTAGGCTCCGTAGAGAGTGTGCATGCACGTCTCAGTTCCAAGTCTACTTGGTATTCTTCGTGGTCATCTACATGCTTTGAACTTCAAATGCAAGATGGAAGAAGGAGAAGCGCTATAGAACCCCACCCCCCACACTACTGTTTGTCTTTGAAGTAAATCACCGAAAAGCAGGGATCACTGTGAAGACCTACATCTTTCTCTTTTCCACACATTCACAAATCCCATTCCTCTCTGCCCCTCCAGTGAGTCATCGGTGATGTGTCGTTGCCAGATTGATATTGGGTGTGTCTTCCACAGATAGAAATGCAGGCGTATAGAAACCCGCTGGAAAGGAGGAGAAAGTTAGGCTATGGAAACATGGCCTATCTGGACTGCTCATGTTAAACCATTGATTCACAAACAAGACTCACAAGTGGGCACATTGGGAGTCTCCTGTGAGGAACATGTATTTAGAAATTGTCAGGAGCTTAGAAAAACATGCTTGGTAATTATGCATTTTGACATAGTTCTGTTTGGTTTTAAAAGAAGTGCATGAGCCCCACAAGGGAATGTTCTCAGCTACTTCTATACGCCACAAATCCTCTGACCAAAATGACAAGATTGTTGTTTTTCATTGACTTACCCATCGACCCATTGGACCATTTTCTGATGTCCCTGTTTAAGGAAAGTGTTATTTATCCAAAATGATTGCGATAACCATTAGAAAAGGAATTCATAGAGAATAATCTTCCACCTCTCCACTAAAAGTCGTGTTATGTTTATGCACAACTAAAAGTTCTTAGATAATGCTTGGGCTTAGATGGTGGCCATGGTGAAATGAAAAGAGTGTTACAGTAAGTGTGAAGGAGACCGGATGTGCTTTGTGACAACATATCTCAGCTTAAAAAGTCACAAAACCTGGACATATATATGGTTATCACATATACTATGATCTTGACCACCATGTTCTCTATATTGCCCGTTTTGACCGGGACTGATCATCCAGTCTTCTATCATCAGTCTTTGCTTTGAAGGTGCGGTGTGGAGGATTTGGCGGCATCTAGTGGCGAGGTTGCAACTGAAACTTCTCCCTCGGGCCTTGATGGTGTGAGTCGTGTAGATATACATTCAGTCCAACATGCGTCTGCAGCTCACTCATCTGCTCATACACATGGCCGATTGCACTGGAAAAAAAGGGAAAGTGATCCACTGAGAGATCAATACAACATCCATTGAGTCTGTCCATCCCTCTGACAATCCAGTGGTACATCTCCTGCTCGGAGAATAGCTGTGTATTGGTTTCCCCCAATGTGTGTGTGTGTGTGTGTGTGTGTGTATGTGTGTGTGTGTGTGTGTGTGTGTGTGTGTGTGTATGTGTGAATGTGTGCATCCATGGATGTGTGTCCTCTGCAGTGTATTTCCCATTACTGAGGATGAAATGGACAGTAGTGCACTCCTGAGGACGAGTTCCCTCGGTTGTAGGAGGCCTGGAGCCAACATGTACTTTCCTGAACTCACTCTAACCACAAAGCTGAGTTTCCGCTCACATTTATCTCCTTACCTCAGTGCGGGTTATTCTTTTGCTCTTATCTGTAGGCATATGGATTGTAACAAAACATCTCTTGCAATCTTTTTTTTCTTTTCCCCGTGGTCTGATTCTTTAATATATATATTATGCTGCTTTTTAGTTGAGCAGTGAATTATCTCTCATAAAAAAGTATTCATCAAATTCATAATTTACAATGAAGGGTTTTGTTCCGATTCAACTATCAACAAAATCTTTGAGTTAATTGAGAAACATGTTTTAAAAGTAACTAATTGGGCTGCATGCCTCCACACACTGCTGCTCACAAGGTTCGACTGCAATGGGAACATGTCAGAGGAGTATCCCCAAAGGAAATGCTAATTAGCCACTGGTTATGCAGAAGAGATCCCTTCAATCCATATTCCATCGACTGATATTCAAAACATCTTAAAATATGAGATGATCATAGTGTGAAGTGTATGCTTAATTTGTACCAAAAACATGAACTTTAACTTATTCCCCATTTCTTAAAATAGGCCTATGTACTAAAGCTTTGCAGAAGACAACGAGGAGGTTGATTTTCACATTAATATCTGAATAGATAACGGCACAACTTTTTTTTATTAGTAGCCCTTTCAGAGTTAGATGAGAATCTGAGAATAGTTTTTTTTTCCGACCGTCATCTACACGGAGCTGTTGAGGCAAAACCCGTCATCTGATACCGAGGTCATATCAGACTGTCATCCAACTCATTTAACCTTCACTCACGTTCAGCTGCTTTCTAGCTTTGTTTTACTCTACCTGCACAGCATGCCTACACACACACACACACACACACACACATCTTCACCTACCACACCTCTCATTTCTGCAGTGCTGGCTGGGCTGAGCCACACGCCATTGATCTGTTCTAGTGATGGATTGCAGTGGCTGTAGGGTTTATGTCACTTTTTTTCACCTTCAAACGACCACTCATTTGCACATCACTTTGCCCGTGTGCATACACACACATTGTTCAAGGCCTTACACCGATTTGTGTTTTTAAAGCGTAAGCATGCTACTGCCTATATATCAAATGATGCGGATCATAATGAAATACGGTTGATCATGTTGACATATTGCTGAATTGATTATGATGACGATGATGCAACGATGAAATCAGGGGGCGTGAGCTCTATATGTCGTCGTCAGCCAGGTGTGTTTGGCAAGAGAGCGAAAGGGCAAACTCTTTTTCAACCGCAGTTCAAGACGAATCGAGGTTTTTCTATGATGAGTTTCATTTATGTTTCTGTTGCTGTTATGCAATGAAAGAAAGTATCGAAGTGACACTACGAGAGGATGCGCATTGACTTACTGACCGCTCCTACACACATATGTTTTACTGTGCTCTAGTGCAACTTAGCCTGCACAGACAAGCGGTTGGGTGGTAAAACCCGTCTGTATAAGTTGCATAGACTGCATTATACAGAGAGTAATTAATATGCATCATGTGAGCTGTAGAGCTTTGCTGGGAACTGGAAGATAATACATTTTATAAATAATAATAAACCAAAGTGCTGCTCTTTTTCCTCCCAACTGGTGTTGTGCTATGCTGATGGATGCTGTGAGCTGGAGGGCGGAGCTTCAGCAGGGTAGGTTCATGTCACACTTATCACGGCCACAGAAAGATAAAATGCTATTTGTTCCACATCGTGGGAGAACAGAGGGCAGGGGAAGGTGAATGTGGCATACGGGTGAATGTCGATGCAATGTTTTTTCACAAACATGATAAAGAGTCCTGATACCACACAGCTGCTTTCCTCTGTGCGCCGGTGATATCAGTGTGCAAGAAAAGTGAAAACATTTTGTTCATCAATACTTGAAATCACTCCGGGATATTAAGTTGTTTTAAGCTTCTACATTAGCATTCGGTTCAGAATTCATGTAAGGTTATTACCCTTGTTTGATTTTTTCTTTTTTTGAAGAAGAAAGGTCTTATATTAAGGTTAAAAAACAAATCAATGTAAAGCTTCTGTTAAAGATTTGATGAGAAGAGTGCTGCATCAAGGACATGCAAACCTATCTTCTATCTATAGAGCCACGGTGTCAATCAATTTGGACCTTTTGGCCTTTTCCACAACGGTTGCTCCAGGCCACCCAGGACCTGACTCGTATGAAGTCATCAAACAACGCCCCGTCGCTTCGCCTTTCTCTCCCTAGGACTCGCTCCCTTATCTATCCTCTCATATCCATGATTGATGTTGCACTGAGTTCTCTCTCTCTCTCGCTTTCGCTCTCTCGCTCTCTCGCTTTCGCTCTCTCGCGTTTCATCTTCAAACACTGGGTATTGGCATTTTATGTATAAAATATATGTATATATTTGACTTTATCTGATTTTCAGATTCATTTTCTTTGAATTCAGTTTTCTTTCATGTGATGTTATTATTGTACTCGTAACTAAAATGTTTTTTCATCACAAATATCTTAAATAGATAGCTGATATAATGTGTAATCCTCTAAGCCAGTAAAGGTTGAGTTAAGTTTATATTTGGGGTTTGAGGTTGTTCTTTGTCAAACTTCGACTTCCAACGTGATATCTTGTTTTCAAGGTTCTTATTACTGGTGCGTTCAAGAAACCATCCAGATCCAGTAATAGTTTATCGGGGCTAATAATAATGACATCCAATTAGCACATTGTAATTATTTCATCACCAAGAGAGGATCTTGATTGGCTCGCTGAAATATGTGTATGTGTGTATGAGTGTAAGTGTGAATGTGAAGCATCACACTGATTTGGAATCTCCCTCCACATGTTCCTTCCCTTGTGGCTTCCCTCTCTCTCTCTCACTTCCAGGACACAGTTGTGTTTATTCTTTGTCACTAAGGAAGCACACTTCCTCCTCAAATGGTCCCTCCCAAAACCTCTCTGGAACCCAAAGGGGGCCACACAAAGCTAATCTGCCTCCACAGGCACGGCTGTTTACTCACACACACAAAAACACATCTGAGATGGAGGGATGCACACACACACACATATAGAATACATGTGGTCAAATCTGTTACTTGTGGACATGTGTGTGTGATTGCATGTGCACACGGTCTCTCAGTCTGCATCCTCTCACCTCCTCGCTGCATCAATCAATGTCCACCCTCTAATGAGGACGAAAGAACCGACTCGTTAAAGCACCTCATTCTCCCAGCAATAGAGCCCAGTGAAGGACTGAGTGGTAGAGGGAGGGAGAAAAGAGATAGTGGTAATGAAATAGAGAGAAACAGAGAAACAGATTAACATATGGAGAGGAGAAAAAGGTGTGACAGAGGCACTGCTGGCGAGAGAAGGACCCGAGATACAACCGTTAGTGAGAGGGATGGAGGATCGACGGAGACATGAAGAGCTGGAGCGAAAGACAGACGGACAGACGGAGGGGATGAGAAATCCTGAGGCAAAGGAGAGGGGCTGGCGGGGGGTTCACATGGATGCTCGTTTCATTGGTGCAGACCTCCTCCGTGGCAAATGGAGAAATCGCCCAGATTTCCTCTTTTCATGTGCTGTGTTTCTGATGTGGAGCCAATCTGTCTGCCTGGCCAACACTCAAAACACCCATATTCTCTCTCTCTCTCTCTCTCTCTCTCGTTTGTTGAAAGCCCCTCCTGCTCAATGCCGGCACGATATTTTGAGCTGGTTTCTTACAATCCCATCGACCACATCCTGCCACGTTGCTGTCACACATTTCCCTTTTGATAACCACATCAAATCTGCTCCTAAACTAGGAACACTGTTCATATTGTCTCCCTTATCCACATGTTAAAGTAATATTCAACTTCTCTGCCTATCTAGCTTTTATTTTAAAAAGCCTTTAGTCTTTCATGTTGCCCTTCTTTTCAGACCTGCTTTTCCCTGCATTTGGAGTGGTGTGTTGTGGTGTAAGTGACAGGGCTGCTGTGTGTGTGTGTGAATAGAGGGGGAGTGGATGGGAGGTGAACACACACTGATCCGGACGGATGGCGTCGGGCCTGAGACAGAAGCACTGTGCTTGAGGATTAACCGCTGTTTAAGCCCTTGAGTCTGGGGCTGCTGTGTGTGTGTGTGCGTGTGCCTGCGTGTGTGTGTGTGTGTCATGCATATGTGCGCTTGCACGCCGATGCATCCGTGCAGCGATGTCACGCTGAAAACAATGGCCAAGCTTTGAGACAAGAGAAGCAACAAGAGACATGAGAGAAGAAAGAGAGAAGAGTCAAATATAGAAATGATGAAGGAAGGATCCGGAAGGGACTAACTAGCACAGGCTCCGCCCTTTACTGGACTGAGTAACACTTCCCTCACATCACAAGCACGCTTTCTCCCACTGGAATAAGCATCGCAGCCTGCTCAGTGTCCCCGCATGGGCTCTGGTGAGGGAAGGGTCCCTTTGAGCCTATGGGGTGCTCCTCTTTGGAGGCGTTGTCTTTCAAGACAACTTCAAGTTGTAGTGGCATCCTGGATCATGTCGATCTTATGTCACGGCAGGGCGAGCCTTCATCCGGCTTCATCCAGTTAGGATGCAGGTTATGATAATGTCACTCTGGTACGGAGCTCTCTGCCGACGGAGCCCTGACGCTCTCATGCCACTTGCTGAAGAGGAATAGCTGAGTCGTGTTGCCGCCTCATTAACTGTGGGGTCCACACATTCTCGGATTGGCACGTCTTCATCAGCCAACTACCCGTGTGCTATTTTTCAGTGGGTGAATGCGTGCTATGATTGGAGGAGAGAACTATCCCGGGCTCCGCCTATGCTTAAAGAACTAGCGTTACAATATTGAAACTCAAGAGGCAAACATATGTATGAGTAATGCAGGGTGAGCCTCTGTTGAGAGTGTGTGTGTGGGGGGGGGGTTTAAGCCGATTTCAGCTCACTTATCTTTGAGGCAGCAGTGTGGGTGCCTGGGGCCTCCCTCTAGCTTCCCCCTCTCTTTTCTCTTCTTCAACCCCATACCAAGGAGCCTGTTCATTTCTTTGGGATCCAAGATGCTCATCACTGTTACGCATGCATGCACACACAGATGTCTGCTTACACATTCATAAATTCACAGTGTGAAGCTGTACATGTGTGATAGATTTGTCTGGACACAAATGACACACTCACACAAACAACCATAGACACACACACACACACCTTGTTGCCACCATCCATCAGGGCCGTCCCCGGTGTGTCCCGTTGTTCCCCGTGGCCAGCAGGTGTCACAGAGGGAACTTGGCTCATACTGAGCTGTTGGCAGCGGACCCGGCTGTCCCCGTGTCAAACACACAGACACACTAGGGCTCACACACCGCCGGGACAGAAGTATGAACTCGTTAATGCACACACGTACACACAAAGAGTAGGTGACACACACACACACACACACACACAGAGCTGCGGGCGTGCCTCCGTTTTCTGACAGGCTGACAGAGGGCTGCTGGCTCGACGCCCACACAACGGTGCAACCCACTGGCCTTCATGTCCATCAATCTCTGTAACAATAAACATAAGCACACACATGAGCCCACTGGCACACACTATGCGTGAAGAGGAGGAGAGCGGCGAATCAAGCATTGTTCTAGTGGTAAATATAGAAAAATAAATAGTATGATAAAGTGTTTATATATGACCTAACAAGTTACCATTCTTCTAAAAATGTGGAACAACTCTCAATTCTGAATATATGGAGGATTAAGTCAATTTAAAAAAGCATGACACTTTTGCGATATGGCAGCAAATTAAATAGTAATTATAAAAACGAACGGGATTAACACATAATATGAGATCCATGTCTGAGGACGCTGTTCTGCACCAGCCAATGGCAGAGTGATAACAACGAGGCCATTCAGTCATGATATCAGGCAATCAGCAAGAACTATAGACCTGCACTGTGTGTGTTTGTTTATTTGTTTGCTTGCTTGGTTGGTTGGTCAGGTCATTAGCATCAGGCTTTGTTTTTAAGGAGTGTGCAAGAGAGGAATTTCATCTCAGAGGCCAGAGGTCCGATGTGATTATAATAATTATAATAATAATATACACTTTTATTAATCCCCAAGGGGAAATTAGTTCTCTGCATTTAACCCATCCTTAGTTATTATTATAAATGTACTGTAGATAAACATTGCTGATTTACTCTTGTTACTGCACTTGGAAGCCGATATTTTGTCTCACTGTTAGAAAACCCTGAAATCACGCTGTCATTAAAACATATCCCTTTATCCCCCTATCTAGTGTGTGTGTGTGTGTGTGTGTGTGTGTGTGTGTGCATGTGCACATGCGCATGTGTGTGTGTGCTGACGTGTGTATACCGTAGGCGCACTGCATGCTTGACTAAAGAGACGGATATTTTGGGATCTATGAAGTCTTGAATGGCTTGTTTGCTGTATCCTACACACACACACACACACACACACACACACACACAAGTGGCAGGTGTCCCACCTTGGCCGCTCCCCATGCAGGGTTAGAACCAGGTTAGCGGCTCCTTCATTATGTGTCGTTACTGGCTGGCTGTCTGGAGGTGAATATGGCACCGAAGCAGAGGAGGAAGCCAGGAAGCGGCCGCCGTCAAAGGCCAGACAAAAGACCATGAAAATACATCCTGCTTCATTGAGTGGAGAATATGTGGGCGGCGAAGCTCTTCCATGCACATTGCTGTGGTCAGTGTTCTTTGTTTACTCCGGAGCTTTGTTGTTGATGTTGTTTCCTTGACAAACTCTTGGCTGCAGTACAGTCAGTCAGCCTGTTCATGCAGTGTATGTGATGGGCTGACGGTCAGCAGCTGGGCAGGATGATAGAGCAGAAGGAGAGACGGACTGATTCACTGAAGTGAGAGACAATCGAGTCCCGCCTCCAAGTACATTAAATATACCATTGAAGCGTTTAAAGACTTGCATCCTGAATGTGTGGTGATCCACATCATTGAATGAGCAATGTAATAACACACTGAAATCCCAGGATGTTCAACTGTTTTTTTTTTACCATGTTAAGAAAATGATTGAATAGATAATAATGAAAACAGGATGGAAAATGTGGGGGCTAAATCCATCACACATGACGTATGTTTTGCAAAGCAAGGCGGTGAACACAGAGGCGGAGAAGTGATGGTGCCACTGAAGCGGTGTCATTGTTTCAAGTGCGAGCTGAAGGTGTACAGGTGAGGATGAACGTGTTACTTAGAAGTGAAATGGTGGTAGAAATAAAACTGTGGAAAAACCATGGCAACTTAAATTGTTCATATAATTGCTTGACTGTACATCATCTAGGTAGCGTTTTAAATAAACATTTGAGGCAAAAATGAAATCAAACCACCGGATCCACTCTGGGGTTCCTCTCCAAAACTATAGATATACACACACACACACACACACACACACACATATACACACATACTGACGAAATGCATTCAACAGCACTTTTTATACAGGTCTGTCATTGAAAATCAATCATTAGAACTGGGTGTGGTTGTAAATAGCAGATGAGAAATAAGAAAACAGTTGTGTGCCCGATCAATACAGAAGCATACGGATCGAAGAGGGTGTAGGATGTGGTCATCGGAAACTGAAAAGGCAGAACAGAGTAATCGACAGAGGGGGGGGGGGGAGAGATTCCCTCGCACTATTAAAGGTGAATACCAATGCTCTGCGTTCCAGATCAAAATGCTGGCCTCCTCTTATCCTTCTCTTCATCTCCCTTTCCTCACTCTTCCTCATTCCTTTCCTCACCTCGTCTCCTCCTACTTTCTGGGAGAGTTGTCTTTCTGTTACCCAGTCCTCTATCTAATCTGTGTCTCCGCTCTGACACTTTTCACCTCCCCACATACACCCTCTTCCTCAATTAAGCTTCTTCTTCTCATCACTCCTCCCCCCTTCAAAGCCCAGAATCCCCTCTGTTTTCTCTCTTTACTCTCATGGGTTGTGTGAGGAATGATCCGCACTCGCGCTTTCTCCACTATGTACCTCAAGCCTTTCTCTCTTTATCTCTCTCCCTCCCTCCCTCCCTCTCTCAACTGAATATGAGGGAGTGTATACATTCAGTAGCCCAGCCATCTCTAAATAGCCCATAAATCATTGAGGCATGGGGGGGGGCAACCAGTGCAGAACTATTAAGACAGCTGAACCCCACTCATCATTGTCCCGCTCTCTTTCACTCTGCCTCTGTCCCTCATCTGGACCGACTAGAGCACAATAGACGATCCAGTGTCAATACCTGTCTTGTGTCAAAGTCTTTTTTCCTGGATCTGACCCATCACCTGCAATTCTCTCAAATCTAACTCATTATCATGTAACCCACACCTGTAGCAGTAATCGAACAAGATCAGGCTGGCTGTAATCAGAATCAGAATCAGAAACAGTTTTATTGCCAGGAATGTTTGCACAAACGAGGAATTTTTTTTGGCGGAAGGTGCAACATTTAGACATGACAAACAACAATCAACACGACAGCAACAGTGAACTTAAGTATCAGAAAGGTAAGATAAAGATAAAGATAAAGTGCTCAGACAACAAATAATGTTAAAGTGTTTAGGTGTGTGCTTCAAGTGATGTGTGTTTTAGTTAAAAGTGTATGTTACATGTGACGTGTGTTTAAGTTAAAGTGCATGTTAAAGTGGCATGTGTGTGGAGGAGGCCTCAAGTTAAAGTGTATGTTAAAGTGACGTGTGTGGAGGAGGCCTCCAGGAGGGAAGAAGAAGGAGGAGGAGGAGGAAGAGGAAGGAGCGGGAAGAAGGAGGAGAGAGGAAGGAGGAAGAAGAGGAGGTAGTCCTGGGGGTGACAGAGTCAGTCAGTGGGGGACCCGGGCTTCATTGATGAGCCCGACTGCCGACGGGAAAAAGCTAATAAAGGCGTATTGACTTATTATAATAGGAGTTACTGGTTAAGCAGTATGAAAACTGAAACTTGATATATTTCAAAAATCATTTAAATAAATGTATCCAAAATAGGACAGATTAATTCATAATAAATGATGATTTACACTTGCAGTACAAAACCGCACAGATTGTACAATGTCCTTTTCTACTGTGAACCAAAAAATGCTCCTCCTCACCAAGCCCATCCGTGAGACGCGTGTCTCACTGCGAGGAAGCCGACATGTTGAGCTCAGCCAACAGACGGATTATACTCCGTCACTGTGATGCATGGCTTTCTTTTCCCAGTTTTCTGGATGTGCTACGTAGTCACTCATTGGTATTCATTGCTCCTAAATGCCTCTATATGACGGCCCTTTTATTAGGCTACGATGCTAACGTGATGTTCTCCCCGCCTAGCTAATCCCTGCGTGGGTGGAGGATGGGGAGCCATAATGCCAAACCCTTTATTGAGCGGTTAGAAGCAAATAAATGAACGATGCCGTTTGCTTGTACGAACAAGATCTCAACAGGTGCTCCTGGCAATCCAATGTCGTATTTTGCTCTCGCGCTCAGTGTTATTCATCTGTTCTATTTCCTTGTAAGTAGCTCTCCAAAAACCTTCAAGCAAGAAACTTGCGACTATGGCACACAGTTCCATAAACCCCAACTGTAGTTTAATCTTTTGCTCAAAACAGTTAAAACACACACACAAACTAAACAGTACAAACAGCACTGGGGAATGAGACCAACAGGGTGTAAATACACAGGGAAGGTGCAGGTGATTGGACACTGGGGAACGAGACACAGGTGGACACAATGAGGGCGGGACTAGCAATCACACAGGTGGAAACAATCAGGACCAGGGCAGACAATCACAGGGACAGGAAATGCAGGGAAACAGAGGACACGAGACAGGGACTTCAAAATAAAACAAGACACAAAAACTCCAGATCATGACATAAAGAGAAACAGAGGACAGAAAAGCTCACGCCATTATCTCTTTCGCTTTTCAAACAGATGCTCTGCTTGTCAGCTTGGGACAGACAGACTAATACATTGGTCTGGATGTGTCAGGGGTATGCAAATTCATATTCATTTAAATATGTGCTTCTCATTCTCAAATCATGGCGTGCACCCCCTGACACTGCAGCCGGCCCATCTGCGAGTACAATACATATTCATATAGACTCACTCAGTGTACAAACAATCCTCAGATATTTCTGTGCCTGTTCTCTTTCCTCCCTCCTCTCTCTTTCGTTTCACGCTCATAAGTGCACAACCATATTAAGACTCTTACGTCGAGTCATGGGAGTATGATTGGGAACAGGAAGCGAGATTACTGATATTGTTTAATTTCCCTGGAGTGAACTGCGTCAGACGAGCCCAGAAGCATATGGCCGCCCGCCTGTTGCATAACGTGTGCTTATGTCGACCAACGTGCACTCATTTGTTTGAGTGTATTTTAATTTATTTTATTCAGATGGATATTTGTCAGACTATTTGGCCAGCTGCCTCCATTGTCTGTGTCTTGTCAGTTCTGTGTGTAAATGGTCAGCTTTACCCGAGCCTCTCTGCCACCCGTGTCTTCCTGTACAGCGCGTGTCCCATAGGACCCGCATGATTGATATGTCAGGCAGTTTGCTGGCCACCTCTCAGGACCGTACGCTACTCAGGTCTCGCCCTTTTGGTCCAAGAGCGACTGATTTGTCGAGCAGCTCCTCCAGACGTCTTTTTATTTGTGCACCCCCGCAGGGCCTCTCGTGTGCAACCGACCGAGTGCTCTCAACTTACCTCACAATATGGATGATGAATGTGACGTATTCTCTCTTTTTTCTTTTTCTTTCTTTGCCCCACTTTTGTAACTGTCTTGATTTCCCTCTCTCCCTCACCATCTCTGTCTCTGAATCTCTTATTAGATTTTGACGGAGGGAACTGGCGTGCAGAGTTATGATTTGCCTCAAAAATAGTCGCTCGTTCTGCAACCTGTCAAAGAGACTTATCGAGAGACAATAACACAACGATGATAAAACGAGCGTGTGTGTGTGTGGTGGTTGGGTGTGTAAAGAGAGCACAAATAATCAAAGCACAAAAGTAAACGAGTGTTTTAGAATAACTACAAATGGCAAACAGAATTGGGAAGACAAGCAAGCAAAGGTCACTGGGGTCAATAAATAAGAGCCGGAACATGGAGGGCCAATGCTTATTACTATGTTTAAAAAGTACCAATGCCGAGATTATTTATCGTGGAGGACTCTGAAGATGCTCTGCAGGTTGAGTACCCTAACTGAGTCATAGATAAGTAGGAGACTGTAGGTGGGTCCGCCACATAATGCCGTCTCTCGCATTCAGAGTCAAAGACAGTCAGAAAAAGAGACGAAATCGATGGACCAGCTCATTAAACATAACACACACTCTCTGTTGTGCCTCTCCCTTCTCTTTTCCAACCTTTAATCTGCTGCCACATATTGACAATATCAGCTTTCACGCTGCTGCTGCCTCCTCCTGCTCGCACTGTAACATTGAGGAAATACTTTTGTACTGAATCCTCACAGTTCGGCTGTTGATGCTGAGGAGGAGAGTCTCTGTGGAATAACACGAGACTGATACAGAAGCCTTTTTGGCAGAGATTATATGTATATGTATACACACACACACACACATATACGGGCGTGCACTCATCTGAATCTATTATGATGTTGTCTAGCACACACACACACACACACGCATGCAGATATCTACATTTAAAGAGCGACTGATTGTGAACCAGTTCCCAAATAAATCTAGGCTGAACTTCAATAGTGTGTCTCGATTTGTTTCTCGTCACCCTGTTCTCTATATAAACACCTGAAAAGTGGTGCAGATCTCCCCAAAACACACACACACACACACACACAAGCACGTACCAACATACAAACTTATCTTAAAGTATCGTCCAGACAAGAGTGTGAGCTCTTGTAATGAATATGCATTGCCGACCTATGGTGCTGTTGCCTATGGGAAGGCTACAGAAACACACATACACTTGTAGACACACACATCACACACAGCCCACTGGGAGGACTAACACACAGAAATGAGGACTGCTCAATCACTATGGTTACAAAGATGGGACCCAGAGAGAGGACGGCCAGCACCGAGGCTGGAGGCAATTGACACACAAACACACCACATACACACACACACACACACTGTATAGTTGTGTCCCCATTCCACTTCATCTTTCACTTCATTTGTGAATAAAAGTTTATGAGTTGGCATTATATGGTATTGCACAATACATTCTCACATTACATTGTCTCAATTATTGCTATCAATCGATTTTTTGGATTGACCCAGAAACAGCAACGTCACATATGATCTTTGACCTTTAACACTCTTTTGCTGGTGCTATTTGTTGTTGTTTTAAGTTTTATTTTTGTTGTTTTCCCACATGCATTTTACCACTAAAATGATTCAGTGATTTAGCTGATACCTTTCTTTCTTCCATTCAGATCCTAACTTGAGCTTTTTCTCTGAATTGTCCATCCCTGCCCTGGCCTGTATGTCTCTGTGTCTGTAACTGAGCCATTCGGCCCTATAGAATATGGCCTCTGGCAGCATGACAGACAGAAACTCTTTTCTCTTCACTCTATAAAGTTTAATTGTCTCTTTTCTCATCAGGGAATTGTAGTCGAGATAGCATTAAAGTGGACGATATAGCTTGACAGGGAGAGAATATATCACCTTGAGGAAGGGTATTGGGGCGGGGGCAAGATGTTTTAGGACTTTACTTTTCTGTTTTCATTCACACACTGTATTATTACCTTGTGTGGTTAAATCCCATCACAGACTATAACTCCTCTCACTTCTGCGCTCTCTTATCTGCTCCTTCTGCTTTCCCATCTCTCCGTCTGTCCCTGGCCGACCCCCGAAGGGACGTACGTTGTCATCCCTCCCATCTCAGAGGGCTCCGCAGCCTGACAACCCGACAGCCCTTTTGTCCCCTGGGGGGCCTGAGGGTGCTGCAGGAGCAAGTAGAGAGATACATATAGGCCCGAGGAGTGAAACGGGAGATGGGAAGAGATCTGGCTGTGATTGTGGCCAGAATGGAATCCAAGATGGACCATGTGGTGTGCAAGCACTTCATGTATCTGCGCGGGAATGATGTTTACACATTGGCATGGCAGTACGATCCAACTGTGTGTGAGCTGAGGTCACCCAGTATGTGACTCTCAGTGAGCACGGTTTACTATTCTTAGCATGGAGACTAGACACTGAAATATTAGCCCGTCTGTTCATTGGGCTGTAGCTACACCTGTCTGTACTGGGTCAGAGGCATACATAGACACAAAGAGAGCGAGAGAGCCTCGTTGTATGAATGTTCTCATGAACCGCATCGTTTTTTACATCGATTCATCGATTCTTTTCCTCTGCCTCTATCTTCTATTCCCCTCCACTTTCTCTCAGTCGCTATCAACCACTTCATTCTTCCCTAATTCGCTGCGGTCCTATGCGTCTTTCTCGTCGTTAACTTCTGCATGCGTTCATCATCATTGATGTCAAGATAAGTGATAAACGTAAGGAAAAGGAATCAGTGTGTCTTTGTGAGGTGCTTCTTCTTGGCATCTTTTCAGGGTCTTTAAAGGTGGGGATGTATATATCTATATATATATATATATATACACTACCGTTCAAAAGTTTGGGGTCACTTAGAAATGTCTTTATTTTTCAAAGAAAAGCACTGTTTTTTCAATAAAGATAACATGAATCAAAAATACACTCTATACATTGTTAATGTGGTAAATGACTATTCTAGGTGGAAGTGTCTGGTTTCTAATGAAATATCTCCATAGTTGTATTGAGGCCCATTTCCATCAACGATCACTCCAGTGTTCTAATGGTACATTGTGTTTGCTAATCGCCTTAGAAGACTAATATCTGATTAGAAAACCCTTGTGCAATTATGTTAGCACAGCTGAAAACAGTTATGCTGGTGATATAAGCTATACAACTGGCCTTCCTTTGAGCTTGAAGTTTGAAGAACAAAATTAATACTTCAAATATTAATCATTATTTCTAACCTTGTCAATGTCTTGACTATATTTTCTATTCAATTTTCAATTCATTTGATAAATAAAAGTGAGTTTTCATGGAAGACACGAAATTGTCTGGATGACCCCAAACTTTTTAACGGTAGTGTATATATATATATATATTTCCCAGCAGACATTCTAAAGCAGAAAAAGCATGAGTGGACTTGTTAGCATTAATGGTGGCTGCATTTTAGGGCCTTGGTTTTGTGCATAGCTAACCGTGACATGTAATAGGTCAAAATGTGTGGAGGGTTTCTTTGTGGGCGTTAAAGCTCAATTAAAAGGAACGGTGAGTCATCCCACTTGTTCACAGAGTTTCCTAAAGCACCAATAGTGATGGCGGCTTTACATTGTTACATATGGATCTCAAGGTATTCACAAGATAGGTGTTAGAAGATGTCACAATATTTGAATGTGTTAACTTCTCTCTATATGTCTTTGCAGTGGTATACGATTGCATCGACGGTTGATAGAGCATGTTATCTCTAGCGCCATCTCTCATCCCCTATCCATCCTGACATCCTGCTTTTCATCCATCACTGCCTCCATCCTCACAAATAACTTTCTCCCAATCCTTTATATCTTCATGGCGCCTCTCTGCCATGCATGTTTCCCCTCATAGATCCATCTCTGTGTTCACGGTATCTCCAGTTTGTCGGGGAGCAGGTGGCGACGACAGCTAGAGACCCAGCAGCAGATGAAATGAGTCTGCCCAGACCAAATGGGAAGGTGTGGCCTTGTCGTCAGAACGTGACATGACAACCGGGCTTGAGCTGCCAGACAAAACCAGTCAAGTGCAAAACTAATCCACCTATCCATTTGTCTGGGAGCAGCAGAGGCAGACGGAGGTGGCAGAACTGTGCTCCGTGTTATGAGTATTGCCACCGTTTTGTGTTTCTCGCGGCGACGGAGGCCAGAATTCACAGCCCATTTGTACGGCGCTCTGTCTGTCTCCAAGCTGTTTCAGGTTGCACAGACATGCTGATAATTAGACGAAAAAAACGTTCCTGCATCAGTAGGTGTTGTGTGTGTCTGTATGTATATGTGTGTGTGTGTGGGGGGTTTCAAACCCGGTTGCATTTTATGAGCAATAAGCAGTTGTTTGTGATCCTCTGTGGATGCATAGATAATGTGTGTCTGAGTCAGCAGGATAGCCTGTGTATCATCAAACTGTGCTCAGGGTAATCAACTGAAAGGCGGTGAGAATAGAGGTGAAAGATAAAGCCGTGTTGGGAAACACATATACACAAATGTACACATCGAAAACCAGAACATCATGTCTCCATCTAATATCAATCTGAATTTATACTTTAACACCTTCCGTGTGATGAAAAAGCGAACCAAACTGTGTGATATATTTGCATGACTTAAGCATCTATCTCCTTCCCTTTGTCCTTCTGACAGAAGCACCCAGATAGTTTAAATGTTAATGAGTTGGATCAGTATAATTATGTCACCTGAGCGAGCCTCATCAATCATGGTTTCATATGGAATACTATAATGCTGACGTGAATACAGACGCAATGCAAATTAAGAGTCATGATGCCCATAGCTTTAAAAAACCCGCTGTGGCTCTTTGTAGCTTGTGCTGGATAATGTGTTCCTCATCCTTCCTCCTGACACGCTTCGAGACTCAAACATGTGTTCTTCTTTCCTTCGTTTGAACTCTGCTTTGAATGTGCTGCTCTCCAAGCATTTCCTTCTCGCTGCAACTGTCTGTCGTTTCTTTCTTCAGTGTCTGTCTCGGTGACAAGGAGACAGGTGTTGTTCCACACGCACTACACACACACACACACACACACACACACTAGCAGTGGTCCTCGAGTATCATTCGTTGTTCCTATGACAATGTTGTCGCTCACATCTAGATGTTAGATTAGATGGGTTGAACCACGATGGCAGAGCATACTGCGTCCTCTTTACTGTTGCTCTGAGTGTGTGTGTGTGTGTGTGTGTGTGTGTGTGTGTGTGTGTGTGTGTGTGTGTGTGTGTGTGTGTGTGTGTGTGTGTGTGTGTGTGTGTGTGTGGGCGTGGATTACTCATGTTGTGGAGACATAAATCTGTTGACAGTCACATTGTGTGGGCAAAATCCAATTCCCAATAATGTAAATTACATTTCCCACTTAGGGTAAGGGTTAGGATTATGCAAGTAGCGGTTATGGTGATGAAAGCATAAAAGAAAATATAATATAATGTTTTAAACACACACAAAAGTAGCCTCAGTTTTCTGGGCTGACCAATGGCAGGACTACAGTCGGGTGGCACCCCAATGCCGGCAACAGGCTGCTGCACTCTGCCTCTTTGGACTGGCAGGCTTCTTATGACACTCCCCAGTAGGAAGTCAGCTTTACATCTCTAAAATAGTCATTGAGCCCTGCCTGCTCTATTTTAAGGAGAGGATGTCTCTCTTCAATATATCATGGCAGATTGGAATCGGATGGTAAATTATATATATATATATATATACATATATATGAGATTCTTCATAAATAGCTAATCGTGAATAAGGTTAAGGAATTGTCCTACCAAATTATTAATAGATATTAGCCTGCCAATCACGAATGCAGAGGCAGAAACACTCCTGTGAGGAATATTCAGACACAGTTTTACAGCTCTTTTGGCAAAACTCTTTCTCCAAGAAATGCTGTCAATACCTAAGCTGATATATCAATTTGTCATTAATTAGATCTTAAAAAGACTGAACATTATTATTGGAAAATGTGGTGGTGCGTTTCTTCAAAAACTAAGAAAAGAAGACACCAGTTTGTATAATACATTTGATCGGGATGTTGGCAACATCTTTTCTAAATACAACAATTAAAAATGTCTTTTGTTGTTTTCATAAGGAATGTCGAGCAACATGTGAAACTATTTTCTAATTCAACTTACAATAAGGCTGTTAAGAATATCAACATGTTTTCTTTTTCGTTGTTGTTTCGTGCCATATTCTCCTGTCTCTTTTGTTATTGTTCTTTTTGTATATCCGCTGTGTACTGAATTTGTATTGCGTGTTCATTTGGTTCATACAAAAAGAAAGAAAGCCTCTGGTGTAAATGTGAGGTTGATGCCCACTGAGAAAAGCCCAGAAATAACAGCAACGCAGTCAGGAGTGTGTACCCTGGTATTTCGATCGCTGTTAGCTGATAGCCAAACACGCAGTCCAAAACAATAAACACCAAGCAAACTGTTTTCCCCGCTGTCTCACTCGTGGTAAAGAGTCGTGAGTGAGGAGTCAGCAATAAATCAATTGCAGTATCAAACAGGCAATAACAGGTGTTCAGAGAAAGTGTGAGTCACTGAAACCTCGATTTAACCATGAACAAGCACCCAAAATATGATGACGTATTTTTTTGTGAACGTGCCCCACTGACGAGCTCGTGGTCACCGCTGTGCCACTGGATCAGCCATCGCCATGTTGAGAGCCATGTGGAGGCCCGAGATATGCTCTTCACTCCTTTGAAACTGGTGGCTTTAACATCAAAATGATATTTACAGGACTGTCTCAGAAAATTAGAATATTGTGATAAAGTTCTTTATTTTCTGTAATGCAATTAAAAAAACAAAAATGTCATGCATTCTGGATTCATTACAAATCAACTGAAATATTGCAAGCCTTTTATTTTTTTTAATATTGCTGATTATGGCTTACAGCTTAAGAAAACTCTAAAATCCTATCTCATAAAATTTTAATATTTCCTCAGACCAAGTTAAAAAAAAGATTTATAACAGCTGAGTGTTTGTCAAGGCTCAGGAAACCCTTGCAGGTGTTTCGAGTTAATTAGACAATTCAAGTGATTTGTTTAATACCCTACTAGTATACTTTTTCATGATATTCTAATATTTAGAGATAGGATATTTGAGTTTTCTTAAGCTGTAAGCCATAATCAGCAATAAATCAGAATAAAAGGCTTGCAATATTTCAGTTGATTTGTAATGAATCCAGAATGCATGACATTTGTTTTATTAATTGCATTACAGAAAATAAAGAACTTCATCACAATATTCTAATTTTCTGAGACAGTCCTGTATATTATACGATCATTTGATTATTCAGGGAAGTACTTTTAGGACCAGCGGGTCCACCCACCAGTGGAAACACTACTTACATACAAAAAACTTAAATAAACATTTCATGTATGGTTGCTGTAGTTAAAGCAGGTAACCAGTTCACGCTGGTTGTGTTCTCTTATCAAATCACAATCTGATGAAAATACATAATCCAGATTTCTTCCTGCTGTAAAATAGTTACTGACATACTAATCGTTCACAGGAGCACCACTGAGCCCAATAATGTGCTGCGATGTTCCTCCTTAACCTGTTTTCGTCTTTTCGTGTGTCGGTGTGTGTTTGTGTGTGTGTGTGTGGCAGTTGATCTCAATGCTTCAGTCCCATTTCCTTCTCCTGTTAACTAGTGTTCAATGACAGTTGAGATTAACTGAATGTAAAACACACGGCGGCTTCGTCACAGAAGTGTGCGCACATGTGTTTACAAGCGCTATATTTAATTATCTTGCGTACGTGCATCTTCGCATTTGTGCGACACGTGTATCGTATGCAGCAGGCCTCATCTTTTCCTAATTAGTGTGTGATCGATCGCTGGTTGTTGTGACGCTGAGCTCGGGGAGCCGTGTGAGAGCAGGAGAACGGTGACATTTCAGCGGACAGGGATTACTGCGTTGACCTTATTGTTGTCATTAGAATTCAGCACCAGCTCCCCAAACGATGACCTCACCTTGTTCACACTGTGCCGGAATGCTAGAGGTCGTTCACCACCCGTTCTTCTCCTCCACTCCTCTCTCTTTTTCTCTCTCTTTTTACCTCCGCTGCTCATTTCTGAAATATTCTCTCTTTCTATCTTCCACAAGCATGGCTGCATCTTGCTTTTGAATTATTGCCACATCCATCGAGACATGATCACTGAACTCTTGCTACACTCTCATCTCAGGATTATGTATCACTCAATGTGCAACTTCTGTTATAGCTTTCTCTTGCTTTTACCTGTGTGTGTGTGTGTGTGTGTGTGTGTGTGTTTCGCTGTCTGTGTGCACACTTGACAGAACAAGAGCATAAAGCGATATCTGTGACAGCTGTTTGTGACTTTTCAACGAGCCAGTGTTACGAACTCAGACACTTAGGAAGTAGGACCCAATTGCACGACCCGGGAGACAGAGATAAAGTATTTGTAAGTACTTTATTCTTCGGTTCTGCAGTGAACAAAATGAAAGCGCTCACGTAGTGAGGGATCAAAAACTTTTCAAGAGCACAAAATAACCCGACCTGATCATGGCAAAAGACCAGACGAACTGACAAGGAACACTGGGAGACAGGGGAATTTAAGCACATGGTAACAAGACACAGGTGGGACCAATCAGGGCGGGCTGTCACTGATGAGTATAGGAGACAGGTGTGATGACAGGTGAAAACAATCAGGAAGCCTGGAATGAGAGAAAGCGAACATAAATGACATGAACCTCTCTAGCATATCTGTCGGTGCACAACAGTACCCCTCTAGGGCCAACTCCTGATGGCCCAGGCTGATTGTAAAAGTCGTGGATAAGAGTCTTGTCTACGATAAATGAAGCAGCTATCCAGCTTCTAGCCTCAGGACCGTAACCCTTCCAGTCTACCAGGAATTGCTTGCCCTCCCTATTACGGACCTCCAGTAGCTTACGGACCTTGTAAACGTCACCCCTTCAAAGAACTGGGGCGGTGGAGGGGCTTGAGGCGGGAACAAGTGTGCTCACACACCGGCTTGATTTTACTAACGTGAAACGTTGGGTGCACTCTCAAGGTCCTGGGAGTTGCAAGCGTGACGCCGGGTTGATGACTCTGGATACTGGAAACGGACCCACAAATCTCGGAGCCAGTTTCTTTGAGGCGACATGGGTGGTAAGTCTTTGGTAGAGAGCCAAACCTTTTGGCCTGGACTGTAGGAGGGAGCGACCCTGCGATGAGCGTCCGCAACAGCCTTCATCCGAGCTGAACTGGAGAAGAGACTGGCGAGCACCAGCCCAAACTCTGCGACAACGTCTGATCATGGCATGTGCCGATGGAACCATCACCTCTTCCTCGTTGTTAGGGAAAGTGGAGGCTGGAAACCATTGACACAATGGAATGGAGAGAGACCTGTGGCCGCCGTAGGAAGGGTATTGTGGGCAACCTCGACCCATGTGAGGTGGTCACTCCAGGTGGTCTGGTTCCGGGAGACGAGACAACGCAGCGTAGTCTGGAGTTCTTGGTTCGACTGTCCATTTGACTGAGGGTGATATCCTGATGACAGGCTGACGGTGGCACCTATGAGTCGACAAAACTCTTTCCAGAAGGCGGAAATGAATTGTGGACCCCTGTCGGAAACAATGTCATTAGGGAATCCATGGATCCTGAATACTTGATTCATCATGACCTCTGCGGTGACTTTGGCAGAGGGAAGCTTGGTCAATGGGATGAAGTGAGCCATCTTTGAAAATCGATCAACCACTGTTAGAACCGTAGTCTTGCCTCTGGATGAGGGAAATCCTGTCACAAAATCCATCGAAATGTGTGACCAAGGACGATGGGGAATCGGCAGCGGCTGGAGCAAGCCCATCTTAACTTGAGATGAGGTCTTATTACATGCACACACCGGACAAGCCGCTACATACTCGGCCACATTTTTCTTCATGGATGGCCACCAGAAACGTTGTTGAATCCTGAACATTGTTCTTGCTACTCCCGGATGGCACGAAAGCACAGATGAGTGAGCCCAGTGGATGACCTTGGAGTGTAGAGCCTCCGGAACAAACAGCAGATTGTTGGGACACTCGCTAGGCGCTGGATTCATGACATTTGCCTCTTTAACGTCTGACTCCACTTGCCAGGAAAAGGCTCCGATCACCCGGTTAAGTGGAAGGATGGTCTTGGGCTCTACCGCAAGTGGTTCGGGATCGTAAAGACGAGACAAAGCATCGGGTTTTTGATTCTGAGACCCGGGACGAAAAGAGAGTGTGAAGTTGAATCTACTAAAGAAAAGTGTCCACCTGGCCTGACGGGAGTTGAGACGCTTAGCCTTTCTTATATATATTCTAGATTCTTGTGATCTGTCCAGACTAAAAACGGTTGCTCTGCACCCTCTAGCCAGTGTCTCCATTCCTCGAGGGCAGCTTTTACAGCTAACAATTCCTTGTTTCCCACGTCATAATTCCGCTCTGCCGTTGTCAACTTCCGCGACAGGTAAGCACATGGATGCATCTTGTTGTCTTCTGCAGAACGTTGAGACAGTACTCCTCCAATTCCCTCATTGGAAGCATCCACCTCGACCATAAACTGGCGCTGGGGATCTGGAATGGTGAGTATGGGAGCTGATGTGAATCTATCTCTGAGAAGTTTGAAAGCAAGATCCGCCTGGGGGGTCCACTTGAAGGAACCTTAGGAGAAGTCAGAACATGCAGAGGAGCAGCAACAGAACTGAAATTCCTAATAAACTTCCTATAGAAGTTAGCAAATCCTAGGAACTGCTGAACCTTTTTCCTGGAGTGGGCCACTGGGATACTGCACTGACTTTCGCAGGATCCATTTGGATATGATTAGGTGAGACTATGTATCCTAAGAAAGACACCTCTTCTGTGTGGAACTCGCACTTCTCTGCCTTGACATATAGCTGATTATCCAGTAGTTTCTGCAAAACTTGGCGGACATGGTTAACATGAGATTTAGCGTCTGGGGAGAAAATCAGTATGTCATCCAGATACACAAACACTGAAATATTCAAGAATTCCGCAAACCTCATTCACAAAAGCTTGAAAAACAGCGGTGCATTGCACAGTCAAAAGGCATTACCAAGTACTCATAGTGACCATTCTGAGTGTTGAATCCAGTCTTCCACTCATCCCTTGTTTTATTCTAACCAAGTGATATGCATTTCTTAAATCCAACTTGGTGAATATCTTGGCCGTTGAAGCAGTTCAAAAGCAGATGACATGAGTGGCAGAGGATAGCGGTTCTTCACCGTAATGTCATTTAGTGGACTGTAGTCTATGCAAGGTCTCAGAGACCCGTCTTTCTTTCCCACAAAGAATCCGCTCCGGCTGGAGACGATGAAGGACGGATAATCCCTGATTTGAGTGAAGAGAGATGTATTCATCCATTGCTGTTCTCTCAGGTCTCGAAATCGAGTAAAGTCTCCCTTGGGAATGGGGGCTGTAAGAGATCAATGGGACAGTCAAAATCTCGGTGAGGAGGTAGCGACAAGGCTTTAGACTTGTTAAACGCTTTTTAAATCATGGTAACAGGAAGGTACCTTCTGTAGATCAGGATAGTCAGGGTGATCTATAATGATCCTACTAGAGTCTGTTGGTGCATTAACAGGTTGCGAAAGTTTACACCTGCCCTTACAATCCTCTCCCCATTCCTTAACTTTGCCTGAAGGCCAGTCTATGAGAGGATGGTGGATCTCCAGCCAAGGAAACCCCAAAATAATCGGGTGCTGAGTCGACTCAAAAATATGAAATTACATGCTCTCGGTATGGTCCTTATTTATAGTAATCCGTATGGGCTCAGTGCAATGGGTAACTGTGAACAACAAGCGGCCGTCTAAGGCACTGGCACTAACAGGATGAGATAGCGGGACAGTTTTATCTTTAGCTGTTTGACTAGGCCCCAGTCTATAAGGCTTTCGTCAGCCCCTGAGTCTATTAACACACCCTGGTCAATGGTCTGATTGTTAATACAAATGTCTACCTGAGTAACAGGTCGAGAGGGAAGTCTGGAAACTTGCTCACCAGCGCCCCCCTTTTGACGGGTGACCCCGATCTTTCCCGGGGCATGAGGGGAGTTGATGACCGGCTGGCTGCAGTAGAAACAGCAACCCTCCCGTAGACGGCGCTGCCTCTCCTCCAGAGAAAGCCTGGTTCTTCCAAGCTGCATGGGTTCACCGGAGTCATTCGGAAGTGTAGTCCTCTGATGGTCCGGTAACATGAGCTGGAAATGCTCCGCTGGCGGGCGACCCTCGAGGCGAATTCTGGAAGCTGGGAATAACATCTCGGTTGCGTCGACGCTCCTCTCTCTTCCAAGACGGTTATCGATCCGGATGGCCACAGCGATGAGGGATTCCAGATCCCGGGTGTCTCCAGTGGAGCCAGCTGGTCCTTTATCGGTCGAAAGTCCTGTCATGAAGGCGTCACGAAGAGCCGGAACATTCCATCCGCTGTCCGCTGCTGCTGTACGAAACTCGATGGCATAATCAACCACCTGACGGTTGAGCTGACGATTTGAAACAGTCTTCTGCTGGCCTCCGTAGCAGGCGATGAGTGGTCAAAATCGCCTCAAATTCTCTATGAAATCGGCCAATGAGTAACATAGTTCGGTGTCTCTAGACCATTTTGCAGTAGCCCAGGCTGCAGCTCTTCCCGTTAAATGAGACACAATAAACGCCACTTTACCATGCTCAGATAAAAAAGCTGCTGGGTTGTGTTGAAAATGCAGATCACACTGTACCAGAAAGGCTCTGCAATTCAGAGTCTCCGGAAAATCTCTCCGGAAGAGCCAGCCGTAGCGGGGAGGAAACAGCCTGACCTGGGTCGTCAGCTGGAGTATTGACAGGCAAATTCTCAGCTGTGGATGACGTCACCGGAGGAGCAGTCTGTTGATGAGTGAAAAAATTATTCATTTGGGCAACCAGTTGTTGTATCCGTGTAGATAATTCTTCCTGAACCCCGGCCTGGCGTCCTCTCAGCTCTTGTATTTCCCGGCTGACTTTGTCCAGTCTTTCCTCGTGATGAAAAATCGTCACGCCCTGTACCGACAGAGCGGCGTGAAGCGTTCTTGGTCGGCTGGGTCCATAATGTGGTCAGTTCTGTTACGAACTCAGACACTTAAGTAGGACCCAATTGCACGACGGAGACAGAGATAAAGTATTTGTAAGTACTTTATTCTTCGGTTCTGCAGTGAACAAATGAAAGCCACGTAGTGAGGATCAAAAACTTTTCAAGAGCACAACATAACCCGACCTGATCATGGCAAAGACCAGACGAACTGACAAGGAACACTGGGAGACAGGGGAATTTAAGCACATGGTAACAAGACACAGGTGGGACCAATCAGGGGCGGGGCTGACACTGATGAGTATAGGAGACAGGTGTGATGACAGGTGAAAACAATCAGGAAGCCTGGAATGAGAGAAAGCGAACATAAATGACATGAACCTCTCTAGCATATCTGTCGGTGCACAACAGCCAGTGCACCTTTTTTTTGTGTTACCTGTGATGTGTTCTCAAATAATCTCCAAAACACATGGCCATATCCCTCCTCCATATTTTGCATTTCCCAGTGTTGCACATGCGCTGCGGAGAAGAACTGTAAGAGAAAAAAAGAGAGGGGCGAGGGTGTCCTTCAACTCTACTCTTTTTCCCGGTTGCTCCTTCTTTCTCTCGGAGGAGTTATCACGTGGTGTTTTGACTGGGATGTCTGGCAGAAGCAGGGAGAGCCTGAAAGACTAAATACAAATGTGCAAATGGAGCATTGTTACAGCTGGGCAGAGATGATTGCATATGTTGTGTCGCATCCAATGGCTTGAAAAGCAATACATGAATATGTGTTGACTTTTCAGCAGCTGAGACTTTGCTGTTTTGTTTTTCAAATGTTTTTTTATGCTAATAGTAAAAAACTAATTCCAATCACCTTCACTGTATCGGGAAGCAGCAGACATTTTAAAAGTGTTTTGTAAAGTTGGGGAAACAAACCAAAATGGGCTGTAAGGCTGCATCTCCTTAACTGAGCTTACTAGTAATGGGTGTTTCTTACGGTTGCAGCATGTGTCATTTAAAAAGACTGAGTTGTTCCAAGAATGGCGCGATGTGGGTTCTCTCTCAGGTCAGATTTAAGAAAGACATGCCGACGTGCAGTCAGTGCCATTACACACAGTGATCAACCAGGCTGCTTCAAAATAACCACACATCATGCTGCTCATCCAGACTGTAATTCATGGCATTTAATTTCCCGATTAGGTAACAGTGCATGTGCTAATTGTGTGGATCACGGTGTTGCGTCGATAACATAATGACCAGACTTTGAATAATAAATTAGAGTTTAAAAGCCATATCATCTGCCTCTAGCTGCAGAGTTGTATTGCCATCTGTTTGCAGCTCACTTCTCTGACATCAGCTGCGATATTTCAGTGGAGCTTCAGCTTCAGCTTCATGCACTCAAGAATTATTCGTCCCGATTCGCCTGTTTCCGCTGCACGTTTCTCCAGTTTTACTTTGAACAATATACCAACTTTTTAGCCAAGTGTAAAATTACTTCTATTTTTTACCACAAACCGTGCCTGTTCTTATCTGCATTTTCAATGTGGGCATAAAAAAGATGAGTGCGATTATTACAGCTTCCTTATAACAGTTGTAACTAGAACAGGCACTCGGTAGAGCGCATACCTTCGCATATCACAAGATTGGGCATTGAATTATGAACATGTTGGCATTAGTTGCATGCCAATTGGATAAAAATTGACCGCGCTATGGTAAAAAAAGATGTTGACCTTTTCATGACCTTGACCTTGACCTTTGACCCGATCGATCCCAAAATCTAATCAATTGTTCCCAGGATAATAACCAATCATCCAACTAAATTTCATGCGATTCAAGAAGATTTTGACCTTTTTTGACCTTGACCTTTGACCCGATCGATCCCAAAATCTAATCAAATGGTCCCCGGATAATAACCAATCATCCCACCAAATTCCATGCGATTCAGTTTAATGCTTTTTGAGTTATGCGAATAACACACATACAAATAAATAAATAAATACACGGCGATCAAAACATAACCTTCCACATTTTCAATGCGAAGGTAATCATGTCATGCGGCTGGTTCAGAGGATTCATTGATTGCCACATTTTTTACCGAAAACCTTTGTGTTGAATGTAGACAAACATAGACACAGTCTATCAGCACAGGCTCCCAGAATGAGGGTTGCATCTTTCTCATGCACAAGTGTATCCGCCTCTCTGTGTATTTGTGCGTGCACAGCAGCTTGTTTGTTGATGCTCACTCAATTACAATGACATCTGATGGCATGTCCAGGAGCCTCGCGGTTGAACGGCAGTGCAGGGTTGTCATTGCCAATGCACATAGACCAGGTGACTGGCACACATGTCAGGGCTTTGGCCCGGAGTGTCCCAGTAAACTGCAGGGGGGTGTAATGGCGCGCCAGCAGGAGGTGATAGTGCAGGATTGTGGATTTAGTCGCAGCGTTTTGGTTCCGCTGGGAGGAGACTGGGGGGAGACATGCACACCTCTCACACCTGTTTGATGTATCCGCTCTTCTTATCACGGCGTTTATTCCAGCGAACACAACGCGGCCTCTATGCAGCGGAGGAGAGAGGGGCGGAGAGGAGGAACTCAGTCGTTAGTGCACTGGATGCCAGGTGGTGATAATGGTATCATGGTGACAGTCGTGAGAGTGGAGGACAGCTGTGGAGCGTTGGCAGTGAAAATATAGATGGAGTGGTGGAGGGTTGGATTGCAATGGCCGCGGGGGGGCTTGAGAATTCCTCTGTCGCCTCCCACCCGCTGCCAGCTCAGTGATAACATGCATGAGTAGACCTTAGGTGAAAGAAGATGGGAAGATGAGGAGAGAGGGAGGATGGGAAAAGCAGGGCAAAATTGACAGATTGAAAGGAGAGAAGTGGTCTGAAAGCCTCCCACATCCTCCTTCCTCTCAGTTCCTCACAGAGAGGCCTGCTCAGGAGGTTAGAGTCCATTAACATTGCAGCGTGTTTAAATCAAACTAACGCAGCCCATGCTGTCTTCACCTCCGACCTTATCTCACCCTCCGACCAACAGAAATAGCAGCAAACCATAATTCTGTTTATTTACTGATGAATCAGCAATGCTTTCAAATGTGAAGCTTTAATCCCTGTGTTCCAAGTAACATCGTACAGACGTTCCGCTTGTGAACTCGCAGCGACATGCCTCTGTAAATTAAGAACAATCAGGATCCATGGAAGTGCTGCAAACGGGAAACCGACATTTCTTGCAGTGGTTCCTGAGCTGGCTAGCATCGTGTTAAATTAAGCACAACGTTGCAAAGTCACGCAGACAAACACACACGCACGCACACTTCTCACCTCTCGCACTATATTGATGTGCTGCTCGACTGTTGAGCTTTTTAATGATTCAACACGCTCTATTGTAAAGGTCCATTTGCTGTCTGACTCCTTTCGTCAGGCTGGTTCTCTCAATATCGGGCTGATGATGCCTCCCCTCCCCGTGTCTCTGCCCGGGAGCTGTGGGCTTGATGCCCTCGTGCCTATTTATTCCCAGCACCCTCCCAGCCTGCATAGAGCTTCAGAGCCTGGAGCAGAGAGACGAATAAAGGAGGTGAATGTAGAATACAAGAGACTAGAAAGCGAGAAGAATAGGGCCAGTGATTATTAAAAAAAAGACATGCAAGTGTTTCATTGACAAGCTCTGATGCGGGAGAAATGTGACGAATGAAAGGGAGCTCATGGGTAGTTCTGATGGGTGGGCGCTCATCAAGATGGAGGTGATAAGGTCCACTCCAGGTTTACCCGGTGTCAACATGGCCGAGGTAACATCCTGGCGCTTTAGTTCCTGGGCGTTTGGCACTGCCCCTGACAGGCCATACATCTCTGCAGGAGTGGCTGCTTACCATTATGGCTCTTTGGATTGCCTTTTTTGTACATTATTGCTCTTCGGTCGAGAAAATGTTCAAACCTCCAGAGGGAGATTTTCTGCAGGTGCCTTTGGATGAACTTGTTTCGTTTTAAAAGAACAAATCCTGCACACAGTGTCTCTCTGGCTCGGCATGATTTGAGTCACAAATATTTGAATTCTGCTGGATCTCTGCCTTGCCAATCCAGCTGCACATTGGTCAACATAGCAGAGGTACAACGGCGAAGCCAGTGCCAGTGGGTCTCTGCTGAATGGTTTTATTAACACATGACAGATGTAATTACAGAAACCAAACCATTGTTTCATAGAAACTCTGTAAATCTATTCATTGATTGCCTGTGGTCATGGATTAGCTCTAATTATCACTGTTGTTTTATATCATCTACTTAAAAAGGAAAGTTATTATGATTTAAACTGCTATAATCTGATTTTGTCTCCTCAATTACTTCATCATTTAGTTAATCTCTGAATGTGTCATATATCTTCTTACAAATGGGGAGTATGAATATGCTGCAGGACTGATTTTGAGAGTTAGGTTTTCACTACTTACATAATTATTATTACTGAATGTGTAGAAAAGAGGGGAACCGCTAAATGCTGCGTGGTTGTTATGCAACTGTGATAGGGCCCATTGACTTCACAATGGTTTCTTTTTGAATATCTTTAACCCCCTGTAGGAAAGAGGCTGTTAAAATCTGAAAGCCACTGTTGCAAGGATCATCATTTATCCAGTTACAGATGCTGAGGAATAGTCACTGACATGAAAAGCAATGTAATGAGAAGGGTGGCAAATAAAATTGGACTTTGAAGTCAAGGATATATTATATTACAGGGTCAGTATACAGTGTCAAGCATGCAAGAACACACCTAATGATATTAGAAAATAAAAAGCATGAAGCTAAACCTTCACCTTGAAGATGGCTGCACTTTTGGGAGACGTATAATGTATAATATGTAGTATTAGAATGTCTAAAAACAACCCGATGATATGTTGTTGAGTTGTTGACTTTTTATTATCCCAAATGTTTTCAACATTCAAACCCAAAAAAATCTGTCATTTTATTCTAGGTCAGGGCGTGTGTCATTTAGTCGCCTATCAATGGCATCGTATACTCTGTAAGTCGGCAAGCCACTCATTTGTTTACAATTTTTTGAGTATTTTTTGAGTATGATAAAACATTGCCGAGTTAAAAGACCGAAGAAGATAATGTGACGAGAGGAGAGGTTCAACAAGGGTAAATATTGGTGTGGCAATCTCAAGATGGAGAGACCTAATGTTACCCGCGGAAATTTCCTGTAAGTGAAATAACGTAACATGAACTCACTCAAGGTGACTAAATGTAATGTGACTAAAACTTGAATACATTACCTGATCATAAAATGCCTGAGTCACGTCAGATAGATTTTTGTCGGCAATGTTGGTTGCAATGTGTTTATGTAACTCTGTAATGTTCCTTCTGGTCACATGACATCTCTTGCTTCTGTCCATCCTGGAGAGGGATCCTCCTCTCTCGCTCTCCTGAAGGCTTCTTTTTTTTCTTTTTCTAATTATTTAATTCAACATCTGCATTCACACTGAAGTCATAATTGGGAGTTTTTCCTGATCCGATGTGAGGTCCTGGAACAGGGATGTCGTATGTGTACAGATTGTAAAGCCCTTTGAGGCAAATTCGTAATTTGTGATATTGGGCTATACAAAATAAACTGAATTTTATTAAATTGAACTCCAATGCCAGCAGCCAGTGCAGGAAGTAGTGTGGCCTTTTTGCAGTGAGCCAGAAACTAAAGGCAGGGTGGTGGTTGGGCTTTTGGCCGGTACGTCTTTCATGCCAGCAACAAAGATGTGCATCCCATCTTTTGTTTTAGTTGACCAAGAAGGAAGTGTTTTAAAGATGAATGAGCATTGCATGTTTGTAATCGAGGATTTTGCAGCATCACCCGACAACAACGATCTTTGTGTTGATGAGGTTGCCGTGTACTCGGCTGCTCCCCAACCTCATGACACACAGCAACAAGATTGCTGCTGGCTCCCTCTCGCTTGCCATCTTTGCAATGATGAGTTATGAGGCCACGTCTGAGTATGATGCAGTAGTAGCTCACACCTGGCAGTCCAGGAGGGATCAATAATTGATCTGAACAGTGTGCCACCACCTGCCAGGAGCCCTCAGGGTTCACACACACACACACACACACACACACACACATGTGTATTACCAGAAAACAGAGGCGCGCACACACACACAGGTCTTTTCCTCCAATTACTTTAATGATCCATACACAACCAACATGAGAAAATGGAGTTGTCACATCACTGCTGATCAGATGTCAAATTGTGCTTCAGCTCAGCAACACTCTGGAGAGCTGACAGACGACACTGAGGTCAGACGGTGCACCCAGTAGGTCATCAGCTGGGCTGGTAACAACTTTAGAGGGGGAATCTTTGGGCTCGCTGCAAAACTCAAAGTGTTCATAGCAACCATCAACTCCTGTGTCTGTCTTATTCAGGCCTTCCTGGTTTAATTTGCTCCTTAACTCAACTGGATGTTTAGTCGTTTATGAGAGAGGGTGGAAAGCAGCGGGTGCGAGGTCTGCTCGAAACACCAGAGAAGTGATCCAATTTGGTGTGGGCAGTAAATTGTGTGGACTTTTTTTCAGTGCGAGGTGCGGAGCCGAGCGTGGGTCCAGAGATGCATATCTCTGCCTGGCTGTACTGTCGACAGGGCACAGAAACAGCCATGGAGGGGTGCCAGGCAGGCACAGAGAGAGAGAGAAAGAGAGAGAGAGAGTGAGAGAGAGAGAGAGACTTGGGATTGGGACCTGACACACTCTCCGTGTCTCATTTCTATATCTGACTCTTTAACCAACGTGTTCTGCCGCGTTGTAGAAGTAATAGGGTGTAGGGAAACTTCAGGAGTGAGAGAAAGAGAGAAAAAAGTCCTAATATCCAGCCAGTCTGTGAGAAACGTGGTAAGATTGAAACTACTACAACACAGTTACAAACCTCACCATGAGTGTCATATAGACCTTCAGCTGCCTCCTTGTAATCTATGAAAATGGTCTCCACGTGTTACTGTCTTGTACCCGTCTGGTCATAAAGCAACAACAACCTCAATCATCAGACGGCTTCAAACTGCTCGGAGTGAAGCAGCCACTAGACTCACACACAGCAGTGACATCACACGGTCCAAGGCCTGAACCTAAGCCGGGGCTAATTGAACCGATTACAAGCCTTCCCTTCTCCCCCTCTAATTGGCATTTGTGTGCCGAGGAGCAAATTGGTCTGGACCAGGTCTCGGCCCGGCACCCCTGCAGGCGATTAATATCTCCTCAGCTGTCACTCTGCTCATAACATCTTTAAGAACGTGGCTAACATTGAGTCTGAATTCAGCTTTCTTGAAGCGGCAAGATATTTGATTGAGAAAATACTTGTACTTTTTCTCCACGATATGTATTCTTATGCAGCCACAGTGTATTGATTTTGATGAGTAATGCTTGTCATCGTGATCATCCCCTGATTGGTAAAACGTAGACTTGTAAACTATAATTGTCATCAGCATGAGGGTGGCCTTCATCACTTTGATTTCTGTGGTGAATCAGTCAACATTATCATTAGCAACATTGTAATCCTTCTCGACTTCTTCATCACCGTAATTCTCTTCCTCCTCCTCCTCCTTCATCATATTTATCGCTGTTTGTTTCCCGCTCTCACTTTCTTTATGGTTATGGCCACATGTACATATTCTGGTCTGTCCTGTAATTGCTAGTTTGGATTGGAAGCTTCTTGGTGAATGCGTGGCTGTGTGAAAAGCTGTCTTCAAGGTATTTCGCCTCTATGAACCAAGCGAGATGAAGTCCATGTGGTAAGTCTGAGTCCGTCCTCATCGGGCACCGAGCTGTACACGTCAGACACAATACCGCAGACGTGCGTCCCATTTAAATGAAACTAATAGCCGGGAAAGCTTTTTGGACAAGATGTTGCTCTCACAATTCATTTCACACTTCGTTAGCAAGAGAAATTGTTGGCTGATATACGGTATGGAAGGAAAGATCAATATATATATATATATATATATATATATATATATCACAGCCCGGTATTAGTAATGCAATCCAATACACGTGCTTGGGTTCGACGGATTGTGTGAAAAACAATCACAAAATCATAATACAAAGGTGCATGGTGATGCATGCATCATAGCACATGAGTGCATATCAGACGCCCAATTATAGACACATGTGCTGGTGTTTGCATACTAGTTGCCTTGAGCACCCAGAAATTAGAATACATACACTCCCCTTTCTTTCGCTCCTCTTCACTCTAATTTGGATGGAGTAAATCGTCATTTTGTTTTGGAAGGAGATGGATGGGCGGTCTGAATGGTTTGGCCACCGTTTCTATTTAGAATGACAGGTCAGTCGGGCAGTTAAGGAGCCGGTCTCTGTTGTGGCCGTCTGACATCACTATTCATCGTCAAACAGTCTGCTGCGGTCTCGAGGCGCACGCTGCTTTGTGAGGCACTTTGTGTGCTCGGTGCAGCAAATGGGGGGAAATGGTTTATGTCAACGTAGGGTTGGCAAAATGTTACAAGAGACATATACTGTGATTTTATGTCCTTTTACGACAATATCTCTGGGTGTATTAGGTCATTGTGGTCAATGCTGCAAGACTGTTTCACGGCTATATTACATTTTTTTTATCTTGAAGTTTCTTTTATTCGTACAAAGGTTGTAAATCTTAAGGAAAGACAGAGACTCTGGCGTATAGAACAAGTGAAGCCCTAAAATACTGTAGAAGATGAGAGAATACAACGTTGTCAGGAAAACTTAGCCAGGTTTTGTCGTCTGTTATATAAATCTTTTACAGACAGGATTGAACAAGATAAAAACCCCTGTGTTTCCCAGACAGGAACAGGTTGGTAAATGTTAACAGTTTTTTATTTCCCCTTACATGTAGGCATCACTTTCTTGGAGCCTAGTACATAGGACTCTACCTGGCTTTATGTAATAAATAGTATAGGGACTCAAGTCTTTTTAGGGGATACGTCTCAAAGGTATGTGTGAAGTATAAAGACTTATTTCATGACAGCCAGGATTGGGTCTTTTTTTATCCGAAGAAGACATGACTTGGTGAGAGACCTGAGTATTGAGTCCACCGTCTGGCCTCTCCTAACCAGGCCAGACATTTCCCATCTGCAGGTCTGGTCCTGTACCGTAGTCATGTTTCAAACGCCTCATTTTCTGTCGTCTGGTTCGGCCCCGGTCTCATTTGAAGGTGAACTCTTCCCTCCGTGTCCCTGAAAAGAGAGGCGGAGAGGTAGAATCCTCCAAGGTCACTTTGGGTGTCTCTCCGTTAGAGTCGGTGAGTTCCTGACAAGTCAGAGACAGTTTCACTTTCTCACCAACTGTCAAGAGCTCCCTGTTTTTAAAACACATATAAGCAGAGGAAGATGTTCACAGACTTGTTGGTATTATCGGAGGACCGTTCTTTTCTCCAGATTTATCTCTGTCAGTAATGGGCCTTCAGTGATTCCTGGCAGATAGCTGCTGTGGACGACTGTTAGGGACACGGATGGAGCGAAGCTTTCCCAGATATGTGGATCTTCACATATATAGTCATCTTCTTCTTTCAGGTGTGAATAAGGCATGGGTTGAAGAGCTTTGGGGTAACAATGTAATGTATCGTGGACGTCTTCATATGGCGCTCCTGACTTTGAGCTTGTTGCTGCTTTTATTGTTTCACAGGGGAAGGATGCCATCTCTAACAGAGTGTGAGTGTGTGCGCGTGTGTGTGTGTGTGTGTGTGTGTGTGTGTGTGTGTGTGTGTGTGTGTGTGTGTGTGTGTGTGTGTGTGTGTGTGTGTGTGTGTGTGTGTGTGTGTGTGTATGTGTGTGTGTGTGTGTGTGCGTGTGTAAGAGTGCCATAAACAATATTGGCCTCCTGTTGACAAATGAATGATTAGCTGAGCATATGAACTTCGTCCTCCCATTCTGACCAAGATACACTACCGTTTTTAAAATGTAGCATATCTTTCTTGAAGGTCTTCAGTACACGTCTTTACTTTTACTTCACTATATGACCGATTCATGTTTGGGGAATTGGTGGGGGAAAAGCAGAGGGGAGTAGTGGAAGGGCTGATAAGAGAGTTGAAAGCAGTGGGGGGTGGGGGGGGGGTGTAGAGTAGCAATAGGCTGGACCCCTGCTGCTCTCTGTTTGGGGAGATCCCCACTAGTGCTGTCCCTGAGGTCGTGTAGGGAGAGGCTCAGCCAGGGCTCTTTGAAATGTGACTCTGTTATAACATGCACAGGTTTGTCCTCTGTGCTGCTTTCCTACAATCGACACACAATATATGAAGAAAACAACAACAAATTGAGGCTGAGCCGGGCGGCGTAGGGCAGAGAGAAGAGCCCCAACAAGGTCACTGAAGCACAACGCAGCGCTTCTGTGTTTCTAAATGTTTGGCTTGCCACTCGAGAGACGCAGATCCACTTGTTATACAAATGCTTTGGAGTATGTTTTGCTCCTACTGTGGATGAGATTTGTTTGTCACTAACATTTAACTCGATCTCCATTTAAAAATATGTAAATTAGCAGCTGCTGCAAGAGGAAACAGAATGCAACATGAAGATATCATGCCATGTTGGTGTTAACCCCTCTTCAGTTCTGACGCTGCCGCTGCCATCTGTGTGTGTGTGTGTGTGTGTGTGTGTGTGTGTGTGTGTGTGTGTGTGTGTGTGTGTGTGTGTGTGTGTGTGTGTGTGTGTGTGTGTGTTTGTGCGTGTGTGTGGGTGTGTTAACTCATATGTACTACTACGGCGAGAGCAATACAAAATACATTAACATGTACAATGTATGAGAAACAAATTTGCTGTCTAGTGTATCAATATATCTATATATATCATCAATATATTTACTGATGGATTTTCTGCTAATCGATTATGAATGAAGTTAATAATGTGACTGATGGTGGATAGTTTGTAGTGCTTGTACTGGGTTGAATTAGAGAGGTTTGATATTCTGCCAAACTTGATTACCAAAGTATCGGCTGGATAGAGGCAGGATGCCTATAGTGTTGATGTTAACCTTTAATGGTGTATAGATCGTGAGCTCCTCTGCACTGTTGGGGATTCATGCAGCTCTGTGAATCTTATATGAAAGTCTCCAAGCAATATGTGATATTTGATGTGTCGGTGCCCTTTGTGCTGCCCAACATTTTTTATTGTGCAACGAAAAGTGGTATTTTTTTATATTCCACCGTATCTAGATTATGCTTAACACCTGCAGTTCTATGAGTGACACCACCTTAACCCAAACCCAACATTACAACCATCACGATGGCTGGATGTTGCATTGGATTGCATTACACAGGTGCATCAAACTCGGAAGAAAATCAGAGCCATTATTTAGATTATGTAAGGGAAATAAAACACTTATAACAACAAAAAGATGTCAAAGAAAATAAATAAACTAGATCTCTATGTACCTCACTCCCTCTCTGTGCAAGGTCAGTGGGTGCACGAGGCTGGGCTTTAGTTGTGTTATGTCGTCACTTTCTCCTCAGAGCTGCAGGCTGCGACAGAGGGACGGGTTCTACCTCCAGACACAGAACCGGTGCCGGCCGGGGAGCAGCAGCAGCAGCACGCTGCTTTTGCGCTCACACTTCTAACTCGAGTTTCTTCGGTGATAATTGAGTGATCGAATTAAACCGCCTGCTTTTGTGCAACCCTCTGAAACGTGCCCACAGCAGAAGGGGGACGCACTTTACTCAGAGACTATTTATTTCTCCAGTGGACGTGGTGGGAGCGAGAGCGCGCGCGTGCAGTCTGGACTGTTCGGGCATCTCGGAGTGTGCCGGGGAGGGGAGGAAAGAAAAGACTATGTTATTTTGATCCAATCAGGACGGGCAGGACCCCAAGACTCCGGCTGTCTCCTCTGTGGACAGGCTACACACTCAGAGCGATGACTGTACTGAATTATCCACCGGCTCGCTGTCATTTCTCCGCAGAAGCCAGCTCCACCAGCACCCGCCCTTAAAAAAAGAAAGCTGCTGTGAAACAAGTCAGCACCGTCGCCGTTGTCTAACAGCTGAGATTGACACTTTACTATGTCTTGAGACGCGACGGGGAAGCTGCAAAGATGATGACAGTGAGTATCGGCTCGTTTAAATGGCGCTGATGCTGCATCCCGGCTACTTTGAGCTCGCCATGGGTAGCTTTTAACCGGTGACTTTCGTTTTGGCCTGGTAATAGTGTATCGAGAGTGGGGTGAGTGTGTGTGTGTGTGTGTGTGTGTGGAGGGGGGGGGTCAGTCAGTCTGGTCACAGCTGTAGTGGGGGGGTCATTGTCCGTGCGACACTGGGTTATAGGCGTTTCTGTCATCGCCGGGGTGTGTGGGGATGTATCGCGTTCCTCTTGGGACTTTTTTTTTTTTTTTTGGGAACATTAAATCATATGAGCGGAGCTTACGCATGACACATCGGAGGGAACGCACGCGCATTATAGTTTATTGTCAGTCGTCAGCGTCCACCCTTTAAAATACAGGATCGCGTGTATTGTGCAGCTGTCATGCGTGTAGAAGTACACCACTTGGGAGTCGGGCGTGGGGCGTATATGCGATGATGCCGCCACGGAGAGAGCGATGAGCTGAGTTGTTCGGGTAGTCTGTGACGTAAATTAAACGCCCCCCGAGACACCCGCCCGGCTGCGGGGTGGGGACCGGTGCAGCTGTCAATTTGCATGTATTTCGTGGCCAAATCCAGCCCCGTACACTGTGCCTGCGCTTCTGTTAATCTCACTGGATCAGCTTCACCGCCGCGCTCTCTCTCTCTCTTTCTCTCTCTAGACTCTCTCTCTCTCACACACACACACTTTAAATGATTCGACCGACGTTGTGTGTTCTCATGTGACCATCTTGTATCGACGCGATCATATCTGGGAAACGCGCGCTGTTTTGATGGCGCACAAATCGGAATTCACACTTCAAGAAGAAGAAAAACAAAAAAAAGCATCTGTGACCGGGATTTGAAACGCGAGTTTTTGCTCCACTCCTCTGCTTCTATTCAGCGGTCGTCCTATATACGTGGAGAGGAACACTCCGCCCGGTGCCTCAATCCGGGGTTTAACGCCCTGAACGCGTCACAGAGCCAACATGACAGGGGCTGGTGAGCGAGTGGTGAGCCCGGACACATTGAGGATGTCTACTGTAGGCTATGATCCATAATTGGTTTTTTTTAAAGCCTAAACATTATACTATACAAATGTGCGTAATGGCGAGTGGGGCCGGTTTGCTATAAAATAGGCCATAAGTAGGCTGGTAATGTTGGATGCTCTTAAGAAATGATCTCTAGGAAGAGAATATGGGAGTCTGCATGTTATAAGTAGACCGGGAGACAACGAGCAAAACACCCGGCACCAGTCTAACTCATGGGTGAGTTATTCATTCCTCTGAACACCCTGGAGGTGGATATTCAGTATTCTACCGAGGCTGTTCAAATGGCATCTAAAATAGTTTTAACTATATAACGACACCTTGCCAAGGCTTTTGTGGTCCCATTTGTGCAGCGAGCACAATCTGTATGTATCCATGTTAGACCTTTATGGAGAAGGGCCAGCTCCTCTTCATAGATCTCTGCACCGCATCAGCAATTTGTATATCTAGTCTCCAAGTTGCTGAGTCTTTTGCTCAGTGCTTTACCCAATATAGAAATTGTCTGCATTGGTTGCTGACGTCACCAGCCGGCCCAGGTGTGGTTTAGTAGCCATACAGTAACTTAACCCTTGTGTTGCCTTCGGGTCAATTTGACCCGATTCAATGTTTCACCCTCCTGTCGCCTTCGGGTCAATATGACCCGATTCAATGTTTAACCCTCCTGTTACCTTTATATTTACTAACATATTTTACCCTTGAGGTCAATATGACCCCAGCTATTAAAATCTCCAGAAAATTATTAGAATTAATATTGTTTTCCAAGTTTAAGTGTGAGGTACTTTATGTTTGTTTGTTGACTCCCGAAAGAACACCGACATTAAACATTGAATCGGGTCAAATTGACCCGAAGGCGACAGGAGGGTTAAATATTGAATCGGGTCAAAATGACCCGAAGGCAACACAAGGGTTAAGAAAGCCCATTATAACGAGGCTCTTATTGGTGAGCCTGGTGCAAAAGTACTTTAAGTCTTCGAAACCAGCAATTGGCAATCTTCATAATGAATTTATTTTCCAGAACAACTCATTATGTGGATCACGTAGGAATATGTGGTTAATTTCTCTTTGCCCTGAGAGGAATGTTGCTGCTTCTTGCTTTTCATTAACTTTTAAAAGTGGCGTGAGACATTATGATAATGTGCTCCTGTGGAGAAAAGACTGGTAACTCTGCAAGAGAAGGCTCAGACCGGGTGGAGATTTGTGGAGGGTTGTAAACAACATGGACGTTTTCATTAGCGATGAACTAATCAGCGAGCTGGCCGTTGGGGCTCTGCAGGAGCGACACAGGTTAGACAACGACTCTGGACCCCTCTGTCCGTGTCTCATATGGTGTGCATTGACATGTCAGTGATGCATACTCTCAGCCCTCACAATGTGAGATACCCATGTTTTGTTCCTGTGGTGCTGCAGATGTAGCAGTGGGTGGTGGGATATCATTCTGACACTTCCCACACACACACACACACACACATTGTACACATTCACCAGAGGAATGTATAATCAGTTCCCATTGTGGAGTTAGACTGAGAAGCTCGGAGCAGCACAGTTGTATGTATAGCAGATGACTAGACAACAAGCTCCAGAGAGACTGTGACTGCAACATGGTGTGCAGAGAGGAAGTGCTTTGTAGTTGGTCTCAAAACACCAAATTACCAATCTAAAGCTTCACACTTCCCGATATTCTCCTTTAATTGTCCTTCTCCTCTTTCTCCTTCGCTCTCTATTCTTTCTCTATTTCAGACTCTCGTTGTTTGCACATGCCTTGCCTCCGTTTCACTCTTCTTCTCTGTTCCTCTTGTCGCTGCAGGATTACCGGGAGGATGGCATGGACCTGGGGAGTGACGCCTCCAGTCGCTCCAGCTCAGAGTCCAATTCCAACAAGGTCACACCGTGCTCCCCTTGTCTCGACCTGGCCACTTTGGAGGACTACAAATCCTCTCCCTCCCTAGACCTGGCCACCTTAGAGGACTATGAGCAGGACGAGGACTACCAAGAGTATAAGAAGAAGGTGATCGAGGAGTGGGAGAGTGAGTATGGAGAAGACTCCATCTCTCCACAGCCTCCTGGTCAAGAGGAAGGTGGAGGAGCCCCCGTGGGGGCGGACGGCCTTGGCGAAGGCTATACGAAGGCAGTGAACAGTCGCAGCCTTGCTGAAGAATTCCAGGATGTGAAGCCCGTTCCACCCCTTCCGGCCTCCGGCGGCGACACGGCTACCTCCGCCGCAGCCGTCCCAGAGGAACTGAAACAGAACGGCAATCTGATTTTGCCCAGGAGCCATCAGCTCCGTTCCCGCGGCGCACCGCAGAGGGCCACAGGGACTCCCAAGCCACGCCACCGGAGCTCCACTCGAGGCAGGGGGAGTCGCAGCACTAGCAGGGGTGCTGGTGCTGGTGGTGGTGGCGGAGGAGCCGGAGGAGGCAGTGGAAGCAGTGGAGGGACTGGGGGACGGATGGGGGGCTACAAAGAGGAGGAGGGTGTCGAGGAGGAGCCTCTCCCCACCATGGACTGGGCAGCCCTGGAGAGACACCTGGCTGGGCTGCAGTGCAGAGAGCAGGAGAACCAGAATCTCAACCTCAACCAGAACCACAACATGGGCAAGACCAACTACACCTCGGTGAGTGTCGAAGGATGTTGTTGTTTCTTTGTGTTCCTGTTGGTTTCTCTGCTTGTGTGTGTCAAAGGTTACCGTGTCACACAGAGACTCCCCATGCTGTGGTGGGCATCTGTCATCCAACTGTTCACTGTGAAAGTTTGGACCCCGGGACACATGCGGTCAGGTTAGCTGGAGTCAGGAGGAGGGATTAGTCGGCTAAGCGCCAAGCGATGTGGTCCAGCTATTAACCCGACCACCGTGGAACTCTGGGCTGCATGTGTGCACAGATTCAACAATACAAGCAGTAGTTATTATTACGTCATGACTTTGGACAGATAATTACTACAGCAGAGATGTGTGGCTGACCTTTCAGTCTTGTATCTGTTAAGTCTAATCATTTTTAAATCCTTTGTTATGGCTATGTGGTACTTCTACCAGAGGAGGTCAGTGTTGCATTGACACTCTGCAGAGCGGCTGCAGGCCTCTGGTGGCACACCGGCAGCTCTCCTAAAGGCTGTTATGATTCACTTACAATCTCATGACATCACGTTTTAAATGGCAGTCCCAGCAAGAGTTTTATGGTTTATTGTTGGTCAGTGGGTTCAAACGGGTGTAGCTTAACAAACGTGTCGGGAGGGACAGTTTACAAGCGGCCACAGTTGCAGTGCAGAGACGTAGCTGTTGTGTCGCTGCCTGAAGCGAAGTGAGGGCAAATGTGTGTTTGAGAAATCGGGATTGGTGGTCCTTTTGGTATGCAAGCACCAAGACCTCTTCCTCAGTGCACACGGACAATGGCGGCACCCAGGGCCTTTGTGTGTGTGTGTTGTGTGTCTTTGTTTGTCTGTCCTGGAGGCCCCCTCTGTCTCCTAAGGCATGTCAAGAATGCAGCGAGAGAAGTGGGGGATGAGAGGAAGGAAAGAGGGAGGAAAGGACAGGAAGATGGTATCTTTGGGACCAGGCAGTTCGGGGTCACATGCCTAATGTGGTTGCGTCAATGTTCATTACCTGCTGTCCATCTTCAATGAAAAGGTCTCCTCCTGGGTCGCTTTAGTCTGGGGGAAATCTGCTCTCTCTCTCTCTCTCTCTCTCTTTCTCTCTCTCTCTGCCTCTCTCTCTGCTTCTCTCTCTGCCTCTCTCTCTGCCTCTCTCAGCAGTGGGCTGTGATATAATTGATGGGTGGAAGAGATTTTTTTGAAAGAGAGCCTCTGTCTCCACATGCAGCCACTATCCTCTGCACACACACACAAACACACAAACACACACATTCACTGACATGCTCTTTACCACATGTGGTGTCTCTCACACACACACACACACACACACACAAGTCCTGGTGTGGCTGATGCTGATATAGTGCCACAGCTACAACCGTCTTTCCGATTTCAAGTAAAAAACAATCCTGAGACGAACCAGGCCTCACATTTTGATGGCCTGAAAAGATAAGAAATGAGACATGTAATCCCTCCTAAACTGGAACCAGAAGAGATATACTGGAAAAGACTGGAGGCAATCCCACTTTTAAAAACAAATGTAGGCTGTTGCTACTTTTACAGAGGAATTCCTAATCATATGAATCATGTCAATACACTCCATCCCTGAATATCTGATGTTTGATTTGACATTTTGCATTATTTAGAGCTATCTCTGAGCTTCCACATGTGGTATGAGAGGACAATGCTAGTATTGACTCTCTGCTAACCTGCTCGCAAGAACCCAAAAGTAGATCATTTAAGTACTGAGACATTCCTATAAGTAAGCTTGTGTGTCTTTCTATGTCAGGGGGCATCTGAGTTTCTTTCCTCTGAAATGTCACGGATATTATAGACACCCTGGAGGAAAAGAGTTGCTGGTGCTTTTAAAATGTTTTCAAATATTTAGACATCCTCTCAGGCGGGACCCACTAGCGAGATGATGCGTGTGTTCATGTATGGAGGGGTCTGTCTGTCTGGGATGTGGCTGGGGTCCAGAGGGACACAGATATTCATGCTTCAGTGGAGCTTCAAAAGCATCTGTGCTTTCAGAAAGACGGGACACGGTGGAACTCAAAGCTAATACTCTTTAGTGGTAGCTTGGTGCCTGGAGATGGTTTAGCTTGTCTCCAGTGGGATGCAGTAGCTACACAACACCACATACACACTGACTGTATATCAGGAAATGTTAAACTATGGATCAGTGAAAATGAGCTTTAAACCAGCCAGATAGGATATACTCATGCACAGTCATTAGCATGTAGTCACCAGCATTAAGACCTCTTCCTGCACATTGGTGGTCCGCTCCACAGTCCCATGGCAACAACCCCGGTCAAAGACAGGGTTGAATCATAGTTCAGGAGAGTTTGAAGGTCTTTGAAAAGGTAATTTAGCTTCATTCAAAGGAAAAGTTCAATAACATTTTGTTAAATGCACTTATTCACTTGCCAAGAGTGAGATAAAAAGATCGCCATGTGTGGTATTATAAAGCTATAGACAGCAGTGGGTCACCTGAGCGTAGAATAAAGAGCCTGGCTCTGTCCAAAGGTGAACAAATCCCCCCATCAGCACCGCTAAAGTTCTATAATTGGCACTTTATATCATTTTTGTTTCATCCAACCAAAAGCCAAAGTGTAAACAGGATATGTCCAGCTGTTACTGAGCCAGTCCTGTCACTTTTACAATCAAGCCACATGTCAAACTATTCCTTTGCATTTGTCAAACACACACCTAGTAGAGTGCCGTTTACTTGTAGATAAGCACTAGCTAATCGGTGCCATAAGAACCCTCGCTTATCCTGCATGTTATTTTATTTTTGTGCAAATGAACCAGCCACATTGGTGCAGGTGTGTTTATTTAGGGCGTGGTAGTTTCTGGCTGCTGTAATTTCCGCATCCGCCTGCAGGCTTTGGGGTCAGGAGGAGGCATGCTGATTGCTGACCTGCTCGTAATTTCTTTTTGATGAACTCTGGAGTCGCGTGGCAGAGAGGGGCCCACAGGGACCTCAAGTACACCAGGCGTAACACTACCCCTAACCCTCTATTTAGCCCCGCACCCCTGAAAGGCAAACACAAATATTATTCTTCTGAGCTGGTCTTGAGTTGAAAAAGGCAGAGATGGGTTCAGTCTACATTCATTGCTATCTACAGGACTGTCTCAGAAAATTAGAATATTGTGATGAAGTTCTTTATTTTCTGCAATGCAATTAAATAAACAAAAATGTCATGCATTCTGGATTCATTACAAATCAACTGAAATATTGCAAGCCTTTTATTCTTTTAATATTGCTGATTATGGCTTACAGCTTAAGACAACTCAAATATCCTATCTCTAAATATTAGAATATCATGAAAAAGTATACTAGTAGGGTATTAAACAAATCACTTGAATTGTCTAATTAACTCGAAACACCTGCAAGGGTTTCCTGAGCCTTGACAAACACTCAGCTGTTATAAATCTTTTTTTTTACTTGGTCTGAGGAAATATTAAAATTTTATGAGATAGGATTTTAGAGTTTTCTTAAGCTGTAAACCATAATCAGCAATATTAAAAGAATAAAAGGCTTGCAATATTTCAGTTGATTTGTAATGAATCCAGAATGCATGACATTTTTGTTTTTTTAATTGCATTACAGAAAATAAAGAACTTTATCACAATATTCTAATTTTCTGAGACAGTCCTGTATACTCAGGAAATTACCTGTATATTTTTTTTTAATCCATGCCTACCGGCTACTTACTTTTCAAACTCAGAGCGCACCAACTCAGACTTACTCACACAATTCAAAAACAGCCCCATAGGCAAACTTTGGCTAGAAAGATTGGGCCTGTGCTGGGACCTGCAGCACCACTCCTACTTTAAACGAGTAGGATCTGGATCCGTTGACTGAAAAGTCCTCTGTAACTCTGGCAAACATGTATGTCAGAGATTATGTACAATCTTTAATCAAAATCAAAACAACAAAAAAGCCTACCAACTTTATGTAAATAGTATGCAAGGTGAGATTATTTAAAGGAATTCGAACAAACTTAAAATAAAGTTACGTGGCATTATTGTCTTTTAAAAATTGTGGACCACTTTCAAGTTTTTTTTATCTCAGACAGATGTGATGATGTTTTTTTTAGGTTTTTCCTGTTAACAGAGGAAGTAACAGGTTGATGAACCTTTATGACATTGGAAAGTGGCGCTCAGGCACAATGTATAAACAGTAATAAAAAAAAGTCCTCTGTCGGAGCAAAAACTCAAGGGCCATAGAAAGGAGAGGTTAGAGAAAAAAGCAACGCAGAGCGGGATTGGGCTGTTTCTCCCTCTCTCACACTGTGCTCTGTGATTACGAACAAGTTCAACAGTTGATCTGTGCTGGCTAGCCTCCACTAACAACCTAACTACTACCTTCACCCTGTACTTAGACTGTGCCACGTAGAGCCAGAGAGGGCAAGTGGAGAAAAAAAAGGAAATAGTTTGAGAATCTGAGTCCTCAGTGCAGTTATTTTTAAATGAATAGGCACAGACAATAAATAAAAAGTAGCTGAGTTGGATCTTTTCGGGAAAAGCAAAGGCAAGCCTGAAGTTAGGAGGGAAGCATAATGGATGGGATCAAAAAGAACCTGTGGAGGGAGAAGGAGGTGAGGGAAGGTGTGTGGGGTCCGAGGAATGGTTTGAATGAAGACGGTAGTGAGCATGAAAGGGGCGGAAGGTTGGAGGGGTGGATAGTCAGTGATGTATATATGGGTAGGAAGCAGGGGGGAGGTGTCAGAGACGGGGGGGGCAGGGCTTTAGCCAGGTGTGGAGAGCGCTCCGGTGTCTGGTTCAACCCTCTGGGCTCAACCACTGTTCATCGTGTGTGTGCGTGTGCCGGTACCAGCTGAAACACGCCCGGCACTCTGCACATTGCAGCTCACTCACATGCGCTCTCCTCTCACACACACACACACACACACACACACACACACACACACACACAGACCTTCACCGCCTCTGCTTTTGAGTCAGGCGGTTTTTCTGTCTCCTGTTAGTCCAAACACTCTCATGCACTCTCTCACCTCACTGAATCACAGCATATCTTTTTCTTCTCATGATATCCTGACTGTCTGCTGCTGTTGGTGGATGTTTTTCTTCTTCTCTTTTTTATAAGTGAAGTGTTTTTCATCTCAGCTTAACCTTGGATTCCTCACAGCAAGTTGGGCACTTAACTCAGGTAAAGCAACATATGACGTGTAGAAGTGTGCTTTCTGTCATGTTGGTCAGACGCCTTTCAACATTAAATGTACATGTGATGTGCGGCCGTTCGATCAATTGTTTGACAAAATGACTCCTCATTTAATTATACACATATAATAGAGCACTACATTCTTCTGCTGGGATGTCTTGTCTTTTTGAGTTTGTATGAAAAGTTAAATATGTCGATAATGGAACATAAAGTAGAGCCCGCTGCACATGTGTCCATGCATCTAACGTCCTGTGTGACTGACCCTTTAACCAAGAGCAGGTTCAGACTAGAAGGACTCTGACCATATGTGGTTAGCTACTTCTTAGTCGCCCTTTTTGCTTTTTCTCTTTCTGGCATAGAAAGAATATCAGCAAATGTGCAGTCCATGTGTGTTTGAATCCTGTTTTAAATATGCAAATCGTTGTGCTCTACACCTGCTTTGAAAGTCTTTTTTACTTTGAGGTGCAGAGAAAGATGTTGACAACAAGTCGAGCTCAAAGAACTTGAAAGAGGCCAACTGATTCAAATGTTTGCGTTGCCTCTGGTTGTCACCTCAGATCCTCTGTTAAAAGCTACTCCTGCACACACCAGCGACTAGAACGGACTGGCAACTGCTTAAACAGTCTGCACATGCACACAAATAGAGGAAACCAGGAGGCTGTTGAGTCCCAAGACACTTCCTAAAGACAAACAAGATAAATGTGTTTTCAGGGTGTTGTTACACCTGTTGTACAAATAGAGAATAAGTCAGATAAGAGGGTGCAGCTTGCATTGTAGACCTCTGTTTAAGTAGTAAAACGCTAGAACAAACTACCTTAAAGGTGCAATACATGTAATTCAGAGCGTTAATATAGCAACAAGCTACACTCAAAGAAATGACTCATTGGATGAACTCAATAAAAATGTTGGCAGGTTTTCCATCCAATAATTATATGCAACTCCAACTCAAATTTAGCACATCAGTACAATAAAATGTCATTAAGTTAGTCCAACTCATTTGTATCAAATACATCTAAAATAAAATAACGATATTCATTAAATTAAATTAATTTGTGTTTGTCCAACTCAAAATATAAACTAACTAAAAAATATATACAAACTCCACACAGAAGGAACGCCCCGACTGGGAATTGAACCCACTGGCCTCTGGCTGTGAGGCGACAGTGCTAGCCACTACACCACCGTACAGCCCTGAAAGTGTGTTCATTTCATATAAACAACTGATTTTCAGAAAGCGCATGCGCAAAGGGTAGTCCTCAATGAAACACATTTATTTTGAGTTGATATGCACACCATCTAACCTAAATAAATCTAATAAATGAAAGAATTCATACATTTTGTGTTCCACCCATTAAATATAAATATCTATTTTTGTAATTGATTTATTTAAATGTATCAAACCATATTTAAATGTGTCACCTCTAAGAAGGGCTTGAATCATTTTTTTGAGTGTACTATCAGATAAAGATATAGTGAAGTAATGTCTACCTGAGCAGAGAATGGAGTTGATCTGCCTCTGTGTGTGTTGTTATTCGAGCTATTTGAGCTGTGTTGACCCAGCCGTGCATGCTTTTAGTGAATGTTTGTGTATGTGAGCGTGTCCCACTGGTTAGCCCACCCATCCTCGACCCATCAGCCGTCACCATGTCGCCAGGAGGAGCGAAATAAATCCTTCCAATCCCAATCAATTGTACACACCACCATTCAATTAGTAAAAAAAGAAAAGAAAAAAGGCTTACAGCCAATCAGTGGTCATGAACAGCTCACACACATACGCTCTATCACTGTTGATGATTTAACATGCTCAATCAGCCAAATGTGCCAGAAGGCCGACACTGGTGTGTGTGTCAAGGAGCAATGATGCATAGTAGTGTGTGTTGTTGTTGAAGGAGCCAATGGCCTTCAACGGTGGTTCAAATGGAAAGTCCGTTTTAAGGTCAAGCGGTCTGCTATGCCATGTTGTGTCTGGATGGATTCGGCACCTGCACATGCTCATGTGCACTTTGAGATAGACCGGCCGGCTGTCAAAACATTCCGCTGCAACCAGGGGAAACACGACGCCCACGAAATACAAGTTATTAAGTTTGAGTCCTAAACGGCTCTTATCTGGTGTCAAAGTGCAGTTCAATCAGTTGCCTGATCATTTCTCCTCGTCACACATGCAAACCTCTTGGTTTTTATGACGCTCGGGGTTAACTGACAGATACGCTAACTGAGGTGGAAGGGTATCAAGTATTTCACCTACACTAGCGTGATGATTCATCACGTCGTCAGGCAAGCCAGATGCATTGTGGGTCAATCTGATAAAGACGATGCTATGATTGGAGATATGATAACGGTGTTTCAGGTGGAAAGGCACAGCCTACAGCTCCACGTTCCTCCCCTGTTTGTCTGGTTGAACTCACACAAACACACTTCCTCTGATTCATTCAAACCATGATTCACCAAGGCCTGAGAGTCCCCCCCCCTTCTCAGCATGTGTTGTACCCGGTTATATCCTGTCTGGGGTTGGAACTCAGCTTAGGTTCATATAAGTCTCAAGCTCATTTTGTTCCACAGTTGCCAATCTTCACCTTCTTCTCTTTCTCTTGTTTCCTTCCCCCTTTCCTCCAGACATCCCCTGTTGTTCACTGCCGTTCACACTCCTGTTCCCTGCTAATTGTCCTCTTCCTCAAGATGTCAGGAAGCATTAGAGCATAATGTTCTCACACAGCCAATATTCAGCAGGAGAATATCCCCCCCCCCCCTCCACCTTATGAAAACTATTAAAGGCAGTGTGGGGAAATGGGGATTTATGTAGCAGTGAGGAGACGGCCTCTAATGTTATAGCTACGTGTCAGTCCTCATTCTGCACAGTCACTACAGAGCAGAGCCGAATACGCACACGCACACACACACACTCACACACACACTGGCCGGCTTTATAAGTGGAAACGGGACCACCGGAGATTAAAAAAAACAAGGTTTATTGCAAGAAGGCAACAAAAAGGGAGTGAGAGCTGGAAATTGAGAAAGAGAAAGAGAGTGTTTGTGTTTTCTAAGCAGTGAAGGATTTTAAGCTCTTATCCATCGCCTCTCCTCGCTCTTTTTTTGGGAGAATAAAGGGTGTAGTCAGACACGCACACAGCGGCCTGCGTTGGTGACGCGTGTGCATGTGGGTGCCTGCTTGAACTGCTCGTTTTGGGTGGAGCTGGAACATGAAGCACTGGTCTTCTCTGCTCCCCTTAGTGTGTGTGTGTGTGTGTGTGTGTGTGTGTGTGTGTGTGTGTGTGTGTGTGTGTGTGAACATGATAGAGAGGGCATTTGTGCCAGGTCATGCAGAGAGCTCATCTGTTGCTGTAGAGCACAGAGCACTTTTATCACCTCACATACTCATAACACAATAATAATCATTCCATGAGGCTGAATTAAGGCTGCAGCTGAGGATGATTAGTCTGTAAATTGTCAGAAATGTCATCAAATCTTAAATGATGTCTTCATGATGCTTGTTTTGTCCAACAAACAGTCCAAAATATGAAATGAACTATCATGTGGATTGAAGCGGGTTCCGCGCTACACCTCGGGGTGGATGTTAGCCGTGGGGCCTTTGTTGCATGTCATACCCCATTTTCCTCTCACCCCTATTTCTACACTTGTCCCCTGTCAAATAAAGACAAAAATGCCTACATAAATGATACTTCAATTTTACAAATATTTTCTTTTGTCCAACCAAATGTTGAAAGCCCAAATATATCAATACTATAATGTTATAAGAGCCAATAAAAGCAGCACATCTTCATATTTGAGATCTGGAATCAATCAAAGAATGTTTAAAACATTTCTATTGAAAACAATATGAATTGTTTGTTGATTCGTGGGCTCGTCATTGAAACTAGAATAAAGGATTACTCATTTCAGCTCCGGACTAAAGTCAGTCCCTGTAGTCACGACAGCAAGAAGCTGCTTAATATTCACTGTGACTCACTAGTTCTGTTTCAAAATGGACTTTATCAGTGCACCTGTGTAATTGTTGGCCAGTTTATCATTCACTCGATTGGAATACAAGTTTGTTGTGACGCATTTAAAATGTGAAGCAAATACGAATGCATCCCGGTGGTCACAGCAGGTTTAGTCTTTCCACCACCAACCGCAGACAGAAAGGCCTCATTAGACCAACCTCTGGCGGCTGACCATAAGACTGAGCACACACACACACACACACACATGTATGCACTCCCCGGCCTTCCACATCAGTTCCTCCCTGTCAGAGGGAGCTCATTAATGACAGAATCTGGCCCTCACACTGAGCCAACCTGCTTCCGCTGTGCATTGTTTTTACAGCGGCACAAAATGTCAGCTCGCTAAAAGCACGTGTGATCCCCGTGCTGCTCACGGAGAAGGAAGGGGAGGCAGGACGAGAGAAATGGGAAGGAAGATCGAGAAGTGCAGTCGCACCAAAAGGCCAGAGAGGAAGGAAGACGGGGTGGATGGCAAGGACGCGAAAAAGAGAGCAAGCTGTTCGTCAGCCGAAGGGAGGAGGAGGCGTCACAGCTGGACTGAGAATCCTGTCGGGGTTTTTCCATGCGCTGCACACCGGGGTTGGGAAGTAACAGATGACAAATAATCAGGACTATGTAATGAGATTACAAAAAAAAATGTGCAATCAGTTTCTCGTTACATTGTCATGGGGACTTGATATTTTATGGCGCTATGTTTTTCTTGTCTCAGTTTTTACCAATTCTGAAGGCTGAATATGTTCTTCTGTATATCCAATAAGTTACTCCTATCACGATGAAAATGTATTTTTATTTTGTATTCCATTATTTAGTTTTCCTTCTTTACTTTGAAAGGGGAAGAAGACATTTCGGATTCGTACTACTCTTGTGTTGCGTGATCAGAGTCCTCCATGTGGCCTCTGATCGAAAAGAAATCAAACACTAAAGAAACAGCATGCCACACAAACATGGATAGTGTGTGTCAGTACTCGTGTTTCCAACGGTATTTTGAACTGTAAATACTGAATATGCAAAATGCATCTTATTTTTATATTTGTGGGAGTCCAATTGTTGCATTCATTTGTTAGTGTTCAATTGTATTCACATTTTAGTTCATTTTTTTACGTTACTGATTCCCAAAAAAAATCCCTTGTAATGAGTAGTTAGTAAATGACTCCTAATTAATCAGACCCGACCCTGTCCTCCACCCACAGCACCATGTCCATGTCTCTGCATGCAGTGAACCGCCATGTCGTTCTCTGTTATCAGGGACTTATGAGTCGGTATTCATTATTTCTGTTTGCATCTATAAGTATGCCCTTGGCAGAGTTAAACACACAGAGCCCCGCACGAGTGTTGTTTTGATGTGTGGGATGAGAGGAGGAACGCGAGGATGAGACGAGCTGCTCCAGCGCTCAGTGCACACGACAACACACCCTCGCAGCGAGAGTGATACACAATTCTCCGTTCAGGAATAAATGACATACTGCTGTCAAAGTGTGCCATTAGAGTCAGCAGACAGCTGTATTTTAGCTGCACAGACCGACAGATTGTTTGTATACTGTGGGCAGTGGGTGGGAGGCCCAACTGCAGTCTGAATGTCTCCAGTAAATAATCTGCGTTCTGAATCTGCGTTGTGCTTATCTGGGCCTCATAGATCATCGCCGTATTTTTAGGGCCATGTAAGGTGGCTCACACATCGTTTGAGAATCAGGGTATGGGTACGTCAGGAGTCGTGGTCTTTTTTGGTGTGGATATAAAGAGGGTCTGTCTCGCTCTCCACCTGTGCTGTGACTCAGATTGTAACCTTGACAACCGTGTGAAGGTCAGCTGGGAGGAGTGGGGGTAAAGGAGTGACTGCTACCATGGTGATGGAGGAGACGGGGGTTGCTGTGGATTCTTGTATCAGAGCATGACTCACAGATGTTCCAACATCCCAAAAAAAAAATCCCCCCCGTGTGTGTGTGTGGAAAAGACAAATCAGTAGCATTCATATTCAAAAGGGAGGGGCATCGGGCTTTAATGCATCTGAAGCCGGAAAGATCCGGAAAGGAATGATGTGGGGAGGGGGGGGGACATTTAAAATAGTCCTTAATACATTACTGCTCTCGGGACCAGCAGTAGAATTGTGTGAAGTGGCATTGAGCTGTGGAGTCTCTACAAGTCACCACTTATGAAACTTCTTGAGATCGTGATTGTCTCGAGAGGGCAGACATCAAAGCCTTTAACAGCCACAACCCTTATTTGACCAATGTATCAAGAACTAATGGCTAATGTAGTGGAACACACACACACTAACACATGCAGCAGAAACACAGCAACACTGAACAGGAGAAAAGAATCCGGATCCCTTGACGTGCTAAAAGCTTGCCTCCTTTCACCAGACACTTTTTAATCTCTCTGCTATATTTATCGGCTTCTCTGTTTCCACCTACTTACTTCTATGCCTGTAAACTCAGCGTAAGCTTATGAGTGCTTTTACGAGGTCCAGTAAGGAGCTTTCACTGCAAGAAAAACATGTTTATCGCCGGTCCACGTCATGCAGAGATGATCACATCCAAGGTTAGTGTGGCATGACGGGCACTGTTCCAGTTTGCCCCCGCTGGGCACCGAGCTGGAGGTCAAACCAGAGCCAGTGAAGTGCAGCAGAGAGATCAGAGCGGGGAGGTCATCGATCTACTTCCAGGTCATTACACTTAAGATTGGTCCTTTCGGGAAAAGCAGCTTCACCCACCAAAGATCAATACCAGATGGAGAGATCTAGCCAGAAAGGAGGGATGAGAGAACAGGAGATGTCTATAGCTTTCCAACTTGCCAAATAAAACGTGAAAGCTGAAACAGATGTACGATTGAATCGCATCACACTCCCTAAATTCTTGTGCAAAGCTGTTCCCCTGCTGTGCCGTTCTGGTTGGAACAAAACAAACTAATATGATGGAAAGGATTAGTCTGAAATTATACGTTGATTAACCAGTCAAAAAAATAGACATTGTAGACAGTTTTGATGAGTGATTAATACATATATGATAAATAGTCTACTTATAGCAAAAAAATCTTACTTTTTATTGAGTTGGAAATTTTAATTGATTTTAACATTTTAAGACTTTAAATGCATTGTAAAAATGTTGTAAAAACCCTCACAAAAAAAGAATGTAATTGCAAAATAATCTACAGACAATCCAAAAAATCTCACAAACCATGACACACGCTTACATTGCAGTGAGATCAAAAAGAAAGAAAAGCAGAAAACAAAAAGGTGGGCTTCTAACGGTAATGCGAAGAGTTCGGGATAGAGGAATGGATGGAGAGATTGAGAAGGGAGAGATTATTTGAGTACGTTGGCCTGGATTGTAAACCGGCCATCTGATGTTTGAGTTTATAATCCAACAAAGAGAGAGACGGAGAATGAGGGGGAAATGTGCATCAAAGACCACAATGTGTATTTTTACACTGGATAAAACTGTTTTAAATATCATATTGTGGTTGAACTTTGATCATCTTCCCTGTTGAGGTTGAGTCTTAAAAGTATTGCAGCATCCTGTCATTGTTGATCAGGTAGGGATGACGCTCAAAGTGAAGTTAAGTCCCTCCTCTTCCCTCTCTTCCTCTCTCTCTCTGTCCGGCATTTCTCCATGTGAAACAGTAGAATGGCATCCCGACCCTAACCCACGCCAACCTTAGCCTCCCTCTTTTTTCCACCGTCCCCTCTCCCCACTGGCCGACTGCATACACTCAGCCCAATAGCTCCTCCCCCTTTTTAGTCCCAACCAGACAGGGAAAGGCGCCCGGGAGTGTACTCTGCTTTTCCCTGCTCCCCCTCCCTCTCTCTTTTTTCTCTCCCGTTCTCACACCCCTCCTCCAGTCTGTCGTTCCCGTCGCTCTTTTAGCGATCAGCCCCCGTCCCTCTCTCGTGAAGACAGAAGAGCAAACGATCAGAAGACATAGACAGAGAGCGGAGACTAAACTAAACTGAAAGGCAGACAAGCAGGAGAATTAATCTCTTGAGTTTGGATCGAGGACTTGGTGGGATCCTCTGCTTTTGAAATACCACTGCAGGGCTGGGAATCTCATCCCAGTACCACTCCTGTTCCCCCAGCTCAGCCAACTCCGCTCTAGAATGCTGTGAAAGATGGTGCACCAGGAAAACTCTTCTTACCAGGTAGTCCTTACACCCACATGAAACTTTGATGTCTTGCCATTTTTGACAGAAACAAGCTGACGTTGATGTGTTGGTATTCGCAACGCTGATTGCCTGAATATCATGTCGTATCTCCTCAGTTCAGTTCATGCTAAATCCTTGAATGTCACGTTGAATCTACGACATTGTTGCACATGTGTCGGAAGTATTTCTCCGTTTTTTTGTGCTTACGTGACTCTGTTGTGAATCCGATGGCTGGATGGTTGCTAAGGGAGCACTTGACTCAAGGGAATAATGTCCTACCTCCCCTCCACCTCTTCTTCATCTAGCCTCATCAATCCATGTCAAGGAGACATGAGGTATGCGAGTGTGTCGCGTCGTGAACTCCCTGTGTGTGTGTGCAATTGTGAGGGAGAGAGAATTTAAATGTAAATGGTTGCTTGCAGGGTTGTGTTACTGTGTGCGTGTGATTCTGTGTGATTCTTGCGGGACATGTGACAGCAGTGTCCCACTTTATCTGACGAGGAATGAAGGAGTCGTGATTAAAGATGAGCAAGTGCATCACAGCTGTGCATCCGCTATCCTAGAACCGGCTCCGCTGAAAGCCTGCAATGCAGTGGAGATGGAGAGTGGGAACAAGCGGAGAGGTAGATGAAAGGCAAAAGACATGGGGCTGAATATGAAGGGGGAGGCATTGAAGGGGAAAGATGGAGCCTCTTTGACGGGGAAAAGCAAGTGTCAACGCAGGAAGCGATGCACGGGAAGCTGCAGAGGAAGTGATGAAGAAGACAAGATGAGGGTCATTGAGATGATGGGCCTTGTTTTAGACACATGGCGGTTCCAAATCTATACCCTCCAACAAATCCCCTGGGTTTAAATAGAGTTAGGATTAATGGTTGTTGGTGTATGGTTTGAAAACATGTGATTGGTCTCGGATGGACTGCAGGTGTGGGCCAACAAGTGGTGCTCACCTCTTTGGCGTTATCAAGGCTTGTAAAAGCAGCTCCTTGTTTATCCTCTTAACCCTCCTGTTACCTTTCGGGTCAATTTGACCCCATTCAATGTTTAATGTTGGTGTTCTTTCGGGTCAATTTGACCCCAGGCTGTTTTTCACTGTGTCAAACATATAAGAAATATCAACTTTTTTATATATTTAAAGGGCTATTTAGGTAGTCAACAAACAAACATAAAGTACCTCACACTTAAACTTGGAAAACAAAATTAATTATAATAATTTTCTGGAGGTTTTAATTGCTGGGGTCAAATTGACCCCAGGGGTAAAATATGTCAGTAAATATAAAGGTAACAGGAGGGTTAAACATTGAATGGGGTCAAATTGACCCTAAGGTAACAGGAGGGTTAATGCTCAATGTTTGGTTTTGGGAATTAATAAACAACCTCAAAATAACCTCCAAAAGACTCAAATCATCTCACAAAACATGTGTGTTACTCTTGGTCCAAGTTCTTCGGAGGCTATTTGTGTTTGCATGTCAGCAGAGTAGCTGTGTTCGTGTGTGGGTGATGCATCAGTTGAGTAACAGGATAAGGAATTCCTGCCAGTTTGGTGATTAAAGCGAGATGCAGTGAAAGAATAATGGCAAGATGCAGGAAAGAGCAGCAGATAACCCGAGAAAAGTGACGCCGAAGGGCGGCTGGAGACAGCCGATGAAAGGCCGGGATGAAACGGCAAAAGAAGGGAACGGTGGGAAGAAAGAGAGAAACGAGGCAACTGAGATCAAACATGATAGGAAAGGATGAAAATATAGTTGACATCACTTTGATATAAGGAATGAACATTTAAGGGGATGTTGAGAAAACTGTTTTTGACTACAATGGGATAGGAAGAGGAGGCTGAGATGGCTTAAATGCAAGGGATGCACGAGAAAAGAGAGATGGAGCGGAAAAAAAGAAGAATGAGAAGGCTAAGCGGAACAGAGGGCTTAGGCTCTGATAACAGCGACTCTCCAGAGGCCCCTCAATTAGACTGGTAACCTGGCAACCGGCAGGCAGACAGCGCCCCTAACACACATGAAACAACCACACACACACACACACACACACACAGTATGATGGGGGAAAGCACAGAGGAGATGAAAGGGAGGGGTTTAATGAAGAGATAAAATGGACCAAGGAGTAAACATGTCGGTGGAACACGAGGGCAGTAGGCAGGGTGTTGTCCCTTCATGTCTGTTTGTCTCCTGGTCGTGTCCATGTCTTTGGGCAATCTCTGTTTCGGTTATCAGCATCATGGTTTTCTTTTGCTTTGGTTAAGATGTGGTCCTCCTCTTTTTGTCTCTGGCTGAAGGTAAAGAGGAGAGAAAAGACAAGAGGAGGGCAGTGAAAAGTCTGTCTTTCCCTTTTTGTCCTCCATATCTGTGGCGAGTTATCTCTTAATGTCGGAAACCATTAGCTAATTAAGTCTGACCCTGAGAGAACCAACAAAGGGACCATTTGACCCGTAGTTTACCGAACACGTCTATCTATCGATTTAAACCGAGGCCCAAAAGAGCAAAACAGTTCTCATCAATAGATTACAAAGAATAGAAGATCACCTGCTGTGGCCATCCCCTACATCCTGATGCTGCTCTTATTTGTATTCAGTAATCAGCTGAGCGAAAAGCATGTCAAAGTAAAGGGTGTTTTCTATAACCTGAGGCCTCCATACCCCATGCTGTCCTCAGATGTTCATGTTAATCTGTAAATCTATAAATCTCGCGGTGCCGTATTGCTGTCGACAGCCGTACCAGCAGGACGAAAAACTGATGGTGAGATTTACTGGCTTGGCCCCAGTGTGTCGTCTCAGTTCCTAGGAATACTGTCGGCTCGCCAAGGCCTCACACGGCAGGGTAGGAAATGACATATTTTTTAGGGGGCAATTTTTACCCCCACTGACTGCAATCCAGGGGCATGTAAAAAGATATTGGGGACACTTTTTGAAACTTATGAAATAACATTTAACCTTTGTTCAAAAATAATAAATATACTTTTTTAGGTGAACAGTATATGAGCAATTGTCATAAAAATGGCAATAATAAGACTATTAGGCAGAAGTCAACAGATTCAAAGTGTTTTCTTAGATTTTTTTAACAGAAATGAAATCATATTAAATTGTATTCTTATTTCTTTGTGGTTATTTATTGTTATTACAACAACTATTAACAATTATAACTTTTGTTTTTGTTTTTTTATAATTCTGATTATTTTTCTGTACCTACCTAGTTCAGGCAATACAGATAGGACACAAAAAACAAAAAGCTACTAAATTATCATAATTATTAGAGGAAATTCTGGGGGCATTTTTTTTTTATCGGGGGCAAAATTATATTTCTTAGGGGCAGTTTTGCCCTTTGTCCTCGTGTATTCCCGACGCTGTCACGAGGTATTTGTGCGTCTGTGCCTATGTGTGTGTATTTATGCCGTGCATATTGTGTTGGAGCTCATGCAGTTTGTCATGCTCGGTTGGAGACGGGCGAAGGAGAGCTCGGGTGATGCTGTAACCGTATATGAGGTGTGGCCTCATGCATTATAAATGACAACTAGCAGTACAGTAGATACGACTGATGGATCATACAGGAATGATCAATAAGGCCAGATAATAAACCCTCATTATATAATTACTCACATGATGAGTTAGTCTAGTTTGCCAGGAAGTAGTTATAGCCCGTATCTCCCCCATAAAACACAAATTGGCCTGTTTTTGCTGATGTTGATGTACAAATGAAACAAACCAAATGTGATGGTATGTTCTTCAGTCGGGACAGAGCCACGCTCGCTGTGTCCATGTCTCGGGTCATGATGCTCAGCTATCTGAACAGGTCCCATCTCCGGCTTTGACGTTAGTGCCGTAAGATTGATATAAATCCTCTCATCTCATTTGTGTATTAAACAAATGTATTTACAACGTTTTTTGGACATACAGTAATTAATCAGGATATCCTTATCAAATCAGAGCCAACACAATAAAGTAAATATCATGAACTGATATATTAAAAATACATACCTCATGGTTGAGGGTAAATGTGAGAAGTTATCATGATACAGACTTTAGGTCATACTGTTGTATTGATTATACACACAGATGAAGGGATTTAGAAGAGGGGATTTTTATTTTTTTATTATTATTCTTTAAAACAAGACTATACTTTGTCCTAATAGTCTATTACATTTTCCAACACTTCCGCCCCCTCAAACAGCGGCCTCTGTGGGAGTTAGCCAACTTCCCGATGGGCAGCCCCCGTGCTCCTTTCGCAGACCAATTTGTTTGGAACACAGAGCATCGCCATGGAGAAAATCTCACCACGTTGCTATGGTAGCAGCCCCAGATATTTTCCAAAATAAGATCAGATCAGAATCTGGAGCACATTTCTTTGCGCAATTGTCAGCGCATGCGCTCCGGTGTTATAATATCAGATGATCATAGACGTAGCCGGTAAGGATAGAGAAACCCAGCAACAAAGATGAGTTTAGGTGCACACACACACACACACACACACACACACACACACGGTGCCACTGGCCTTGGATCCCAGGCTTGCAGGAGGTGCCAGGAACCCTCTCTCTCACAGCCACCCTCTGTTCACTTGGGACAATAAGCCATTCTGTGTCTCTCTCTCTCTCTCTCTCTCTCTCTTCATCTCGCTCATTTGCTCGCTCAGCTGACCCAGCAGTCGAGCATCAGAGGAATTAACCTGTGTGTGTGTGTGCGTGTCTGTTTCGAACTCTCCCCAGCCTTTGCCCCTGACCTGTGGTTGAATGTATGTGTGTTTTAGATGTTTGTAAATTCCCATTTCTGGTTCACCGTCCGTCGGGAACACAGGAGGTCTCTCTCCACCTCCTCTTCCAGGTGAAATCAGCGCTGACTTCACCTTCACGATGAAGTCAGCCTCAGTAATGAGAATCAGCGGGGCCGACTCTGCCCCACCCTTCAGCTGCACACGGGCCGCCCTCGCTCACGGCTAACACCGGTTTCATTGGCCGGTCGATGTGTTTATGTATGTTTATGTGTTTGGGAATGTGGATGTATATGTCTATGTCCATGTGTGTCTCTGGATGCAGGCAGACAATTATCTGTACTCATAATCCTTATAGATCAACACTGAGTGTGTGTGTGTGTGTGTGTGTGTGTCTGTGCGTGTACGTGTGTGCGTGTGTGTGCGTGTGTCTTGCATACCCTGTTGTTCTTGGCTGGCTATTTTATTCCATATCTGATATCCACGTCTCACTCATAGATCTCTGACCGTGCTTTACGGTTCATCCTGTGACTCGTTATGCAGGTGGAGGATGTGTCAAAGAAAGAAAGATTACTTTTTATTCCAGCTTTTTAGTCAGTAAATGTCGCCTTTTATGAGGATTAACTATAACTCTGCAATGGATATTTTATTTCTCAACACTGATGCTAATATAATACCCTTACAGTCACCACAATGTGTTTAACTCTTAGGAATATACAGTGTGTATATATTTCTGTGTGTATACATATATATATATTAAAACAAACTGGTTTCTTATTAAATGCATAAATATAATAAAATGTTTATAATCAATCACATACATTAGTGTGCATACCATTTAAACATTACGGAGTAGAAATGCGATCCCCTGTTAATGAATTATGAGTTTATTTCCGTGTGTGTGTGTGCGTGTGTGTGTGTGTGTGTGTGTGTGTGTGTGTGCGTGTGTGTGAAGTCATGTTTCCCTGCAGTGTGATTCTGCAGCCATATGTGGACACAATTTTCTATCTGGGTGGCTCTGACAAATATATGAGTCACGGGTCGATAACGTCTCTCTAAGATGAGATCATTACACACCGCGGAGAGCTCAGATTGAAAATGTAAGTCCCTGATACAAAACACAAGAACTCTCTGTGTATCGGAGTGAGTGACTGTGTGTGTGAATGTGTTTGTGGGCCGGACTAATGGTCCATTGTGCTCTGTCAGGGTTAGTTTAGCTGGCATTGGAGTCCAGACAGGGCACTATTTTTACCTTAGCAGGGAGGGATCACACTACCTCCTCTGTGACATAAACACACACTCTCACATTGCGCTTCGCCTCAAATATGTAGACTAATCTACATTATAATTTAATCTCTCTTTCACAAACATCTGCAGAAGTGAGGTTTTGGAAGTTTAAAGGAAAACACAATCTAAAAGGAGTCCTGGGTGTAAAATATAGAAAGAGAGATAGTGTGTAGGAGAGACTCCAGACACACCAGGATGCCTCTAAACACACACATGAGCATGCTTAATAAAACATTACCATAAACATACACACACACACACACACACACACACACACACTGTGGCCATTCCACGTCTGAGGTGTCTCTTTTCAAACTGGCTGTGAGCAGCTGCTGTCCTCACGTCAGGGCGTGAAAACGGAAGAAAAAAATGCACCAGTGTGAGTTTCTCCCTCTCGTTTGCTCGCCCGGGCTGTGAGAGGCCGCCCTGACCAGAGGGTGGAAGGTAGGGAGGGTCTAAAGGGGCCTTACCTCTGACCATTGTGCGTTCACAGTGCTGTGAGAGAGGCGGAGGAGGGAGGAGAAGCCACCAGGAGAGGAGTAGATTTATTTTATTTTGTGTGTGTGTGTGTGTCAGACCATGGCAGAGGTAGATGTCTGGGAATAAGATGTCGACTGACTGGACTCGACTTCAGGAGTCACTCTGGACTCGCCAAGCGCCTGGGGAGTAGAGACAAAAAGACAGGAAGACACGGAGGGAGGGAAGGGTGAGGGAGGCGCTGGATAATATGGATGAATGTCGTGGAGCGGATGATGTCATCGGGAAAACGTCCAGCCTCTACCTCAGTGATGACTACAAAGAGGTAAAGCACCACGTTGAGTCTTATCCGATGCTTATAAAGTCAGATCATTTAAAGTAATGCATGCTGAGGGCTGCTGGGGAAATCAGTGCGGTCAATAGAGCTGGAATATTTGAGGTCATACAGTGTCAAGTTCATCTATCTTTACATTCCCAGTGTCTGAAAAGAATGTGAACACACACGCACACACATATACAGCTACTTGTGTTTGACATTTTGGGAACTATACTCATTCCTTTTCTCCTTGAGATTTATGAGAATATTGTTACCACTCTTATGCCTGTCCTTTCAATATGAAGCCACAGGCAGCAGCAGTTTAGCGTAGATAAACAGCAAGTCAAAGCAGAAGGAAACCGACAGCTTGACTCTGTCCAGCAATAACAAAATGTGTCTCCCAGCACCTCCGGCAGATTGTGTCTCTGTTAGGCCGAGCTAGACTAGCTGTGTTCCCCTGTTCCCAGTGTTAAAGCTCTGCTAAAGCAAACTGAAGATATCAGAGTGGTGTGGATCTGGTCATCTAATTCTCAGCAAGGGAATAAGCGTATTTATATATATTGGTTAGCGGGGCTTAGCGTGTTGTGTGTAGCTACGCGAGGCTGACGTAACGCTTGAGGTCTGGGTAATATAACTGCTTAGATATTTGGGGCAAAGATGACATCATGGTGTGAGTAACCAGGCTTTTATCCTTAAATCCGCTTCGGCCTTTGGAAGAAAATACAGATTCCTCCACGGAATCTTTTCCCACAAATCCGTCGTGTGGCCTTGCAGAGAGAAAACTCAAATGTGACTTCTTTTAACCCTCGTCATGCTCTCATCTCTCCTTCCTTCCTTTGTTATTCTACCCCCCTTTTTATTTTTCTATCCCACCATAACCCTCCCCCAACTGTTAACCCCCCACACCTAAACACACACACACACACACATGTACAGCCCGATACCACGAGCTGAACTCTTCTCTTTGACTGAGTGACAGGAGCAGCCTTGCACTGACCTGAGGCTGAACTATATGAGGGGTCATAGGTCAGGCCCTTTATCTTGGATAGAATGCAGGTCTGGCATAGCACGAGATGTAGACTTTGAATTGAGCATTCAGCCTCTGATTCCAGTCTTTCTGCTAAGTTGGGCTCACCTGCTGCTATACGTAGCTACACATGTAACATATGAGAGTGGTATGAATGTCTTACTCAAAGAAACAAAACAATGAAGTGTATTTCCCAACTATAGGTGTAAATAGGATTCAGAAATGTGTACAATGGATAAAGTTGTATTCTAATCTAAGCATGTGTTTGAACTGTGAAGCTATTCAGCACAGTTAGAACTTAAATTTTTCTAAACACACATGAAATAGCCCGTACTCACGACCTTGTGTGTGTGTGTGTGTGTGTGTGCGTGAGTGAGAACAGTGGGTTCTTGTCTCCAACCAGGGAGCAGCAACGTATTGGCCAGTGAAAAGCCGCCATTGTGCAAATAATGATAGATAATGATAGAGCGCTCCATGAGAAATGGAGGGAAAGACGAGGAATAAAAAATACATATTAATAAATGAAGCGGTGACACATTTTGAAGGACCCGTCCTTTTGGCATAGGAGAGAAATCTTCGGGCATGCAGACACACACATCGACATTTACATATCTTAAAATCTTAACCACTCAATAATATCTGGCCACGAGAGCCAACAATTTAGGGAAACATGCTCTTTGTTAGCGTAGATAATGAAATGCATCTCCCCCTCTAATAAAGATGCTCAGGGAAGAATTGAGGGTTTAAAACGAACCGTGTGTCCACCAGGTCTTAATTGACGTCTGGATGAATGATTGTAGAGCAGAGGGAAGTAAATGTCTTTGTCGATGAGGGTTTTTCAGAGGAAATTGCTTGCTGAATTTTAGGAAAACACAAATTATCCCAATTGTGTTTTCCCCAATCTAATTTGTGTGGCGACGGCTCTGGAGCTCAAGGCCAGGAAATGAAGGGGGTGGTTGGAGCTGTCACTCATTCCGTCTCTCTCTCTCTCTCTGTTCCCCTTCCCACATTCATCTTACAATGTTAACAATGCAATGGATACAGCAATTGTCCTTGTCATTATCATTTTGGAAACTCAATTTTTGCCTTTGAAGGATTTTATTAGAAACGGTGAAAATGACCCAGTAAGGCACACAAAGCATTACAATAACGTCGTATGCATACCCATCGTGTGAGTGAGCCAATCAAAGGAGCAGGAAGGTTGTTCTGTTTCTGGCTGGTGACATGCAAGGGTTGCCTTTCATTCACCACACACCCAAATTAAAATAAAACCTTCAAGGGTAGCAGCAATTAAATATGAAAACAATGACAGGATTTGATTGTTTCCTGCAATAAAAAGGCTCTGAGAACTCATCAACTTTACATTATGAAAGCACAGCAAATTTAAAGATACAAGTTAATAAGGCAGAAGTTGAGCTTTTGGTTTGGATGCTACAATAATTGTTTCGAAATTGTAAGAAGAAGCATGAGCCCATATTTAATACTCATTCCTCACCCCTACCCAGCGTCAGAAATACACAAGGGCAAAGGGCAAGTCTGCCCCTAAGAAATATAATGTTGCCCCTGATGTTAGGAGGAGAGGGGCAGAAAATGCCCTCAGAATGTCCTCCAATAATCTTCATGAGCTTGTCAAAAACATGAAGATTGACTCGGGTCCAGTTGCTAAATCAAGTTTTGATTTTCCGGGTGCCTTCTTGATCTGTGACTGCGAGGAGGACTGCATTTATAAATAAGTTATCATTGTTAGTTGTAATGTAATAACAATAAATAACCACAAAGAATTAAGAAGAAAATGTAATATGATTGTCTGGTTTATGTTTTCTGTTTGTTTTTTGTTCAAAAATAATCTTTGAATCTGTAGACTACTGCCTCATAGTCTTATTATTGCCATATACTTATTTAGGCTTACTGCTCATATACTGTAAGCCTAAATAAGTATATTTAGGTTAAATGTTATTTCACAAGTTTCCAAAAAGTGCCCCCAATTTATTTTTACATTTCCCTGGATTTCATTCAGCGGGGGCAAAAATTGCCCCCTAAAAAATATGTACCGGTAGATGTCCTGCCCTGCCCCGACCACTCAGTGGCAAATGCCACACCTTTGTAAATGTTTTTAGGGCTTCCATGATGACTGTTTGACCACACACAGCCCACACACACACACCTGGCTTTTCTACACGATGTAAAGGGTTAGAACCAGAGTGAATAGTGAGATTCAAATGTAGCTCTATGATGAAACATTGTCTTCATGATGTGCAACGGTTTGTCCTTGTGTTGTTTATATAATGTTTATCAAACATTATCCAAATCTACTTACACATGAGTTTGTTATTGAGGGCTGATGGGTTTACCAGCGCCAGTGGATGAAATGGTCATTTGTAATCATTGCAGCAGCATATCTCTGCATTCATGTCTCATATATTTAACCAACCCTTAAATCTGATCTCTAAAGTCCTTCCAGTGAGGAGATAACTTATTTCAATGGTTTGACCTCTTTATGTCTTTACATCTTTACAACCCGCTGTTTTGAAACTGAAACTTTTGTCAGCCCTCGCCTCATGAGGGCAGGAAATGGTGAACAATGCTCAGTGGACCTGCTGCTTCTGATTTCCGTCTTGGCTCGGAGCAGCTGTGCTGTTGAGTGACATGGCTGACAGCCTCTCCGCTGTGTTGTACACGGACATAAATCTGTGCTTGCACTGTACCGCGCAGGCTGCTGTTGCGCCTTCAAAGCAATGAATTGAAAATCTCAAGTGTGTTCATCTTGACTCCCCCAGGCTATCTTACACACACACACACACACAAAGGAGCAGTGCCAGGTCCACGACTTGCCAGTGTGTGCACTGGCAGTGCCAAGTGCGTTTTGCGGGCTCTTGTGTGGAGTGGGATTATGTTAATGTGTCCTTGCTGGGGCCACTCTCACCAAGGCCTGCACACAATTGTCAGAGAGGAAAAGAAAGGAATGGAAAGGGAGGGAGGGAGGGAGCAAAGGAGTTGGCAAAACGAGTGGAAAGTGAAGATGTGGTAAACAAGGTGAAAAGTGAAGAAGAAAACAAACAGCAGAGGTATCAGAACACTAGAGGCCTGAGGCTGGCGGACAGAAATGGAGATGGAAGGAGATGAGTGGAATTGGGGATAACGAGGAAGAGAGAAAAAGACAATGGTCTGCTGGGTCTGAATTAGATGGGTAAAGAATGGGAATGTGAGGAACAGAGATAGATGAGAAAGTATCCCGTGGGGGAGTATGGAGCGGGGGATACGTGAAAGAGACACATCCATTGAGGAAGGATTGTCAACAGCAGTTTTTCCTTTGGCCTTTATTTTAAAGTAGAAGTACAGACCAGAAATGTGTACAGCTTCCAACAAGATGATTAACAAGTTATAAAAGAATTAGAATAAAAACATTGTGATCCGTAAAATTATGGGTTTTTTGGCTTGGCGCTGAATAAAACTGAATTGCTGAATAATCATTGAAGCCCGGCAACACATAGTTTATGAATCTAAGGTAACACAGATGTTAAGGATTACAGCATTCCGTTGTCAATGCACAATATGTTTAACGTCCACACAACCAACTCTACATTCATGCGTTGGTCTAAAGTTGTCTTCCCCATCTCTCTAGCATGCAGCCCATATGAATGAATCACCACACATTGCTTTCTTATAAACGTTCACCAGTGATTTAGATCTCCAACCTTTTTTTATTGCTAAGTTACCAAGTAAAACATAAATGTTTGAAACTCTCCGTTCCTCCTGTCCGTTAGGCGGGGCACTGCAGGTTTTAGCCTGACGTCGTTCAAGTCCATCCCAAGGCGTGACAGAAACCTGTGCTCCAGCCCTCGTTTGCAGCAGTAGCGTGTGCAAAGAGTGCTCCAGATAATTTAACTCTTCCCCCTTTTTGATTCGACACAGTCAGTTGTTTGCAACTCAGTGAGATGTGTTTACTCGCTATCAGCACAGACGAGACACCATGTGGAGACTGGCGTGTGAGAGTGTGTTCAATTCAAGATTGGGAGGAAGACAAGCGAGAGCGACTCTGGAAATGTGTAATGTTAGGATTATTACAGATTTAAGAATGGGTGAAACGGCTATTCCTCCTATTCCTCTGGAGTTTACCAAACGTAAACCTGACCCTGTGGCAGTGCTTATAAGAACACCGACTCTGTGTGTCACGCCTCACTCGTTGTTCTCTGAGGCAGCAGCGCCATCTGCTGGTGACTTCTGGTAATGTCAACTTGTAATGATCCCAACTGAGATATTTCACACTTTATTTTTTCCAGTACTCCAGCTGACTCCACACTTTGTGTCAGACCTTGTTAGGATGACACTGAAAACTCTTACTGCGAATTAGGAGGAGGCTGCTGCTATTAATATACTGGTGCTCAGGGTGACCGCTCTCTGTGAATACAGCTCGTCATGTGGGGGTGGGGGATGGGGGGCTAGGGTGATGTAGTGTGACAGAAAACGAAATATAAGTACCTGGGCTTGAGGTGCCATGACAACAAGCATACCAGCTTGACCCTGACCTCTGACCTCATTGTGAAACTACAACACATGTCATCAGAAAGGCACATACAACAGGTACACTGACCAGGTGGTTCTCCTGTTCCAGGCCCAAAAGAATGAGAGGGAGTCCATCAGGCAGAAGTTGGCCCTTGGCAGTTTCTTTGACGATGGGCCAGGCATCTACACCAGCTGCAGTAAGAGCGGCAAACCCAGCCTGTCCTCACGGTAAGAGCTCTGTCGCATTCCTTCATTCTTCATAGATAAACGTGTGACCGGTGGTTTTCTAGATATTTCTTTTTGGTGGTTTAACATTTGACGCAAATCTAAAAGATCAAGATTTACAGTCGTAAAGATTCAACCATCGTGGAGGAAGAGCATGGCGGGAAGCCGAGAGGTTTTGTGCAGCGTGCATGAGCGCCACACAGTGCGCCTTTGTGCTTTCCCTTCCCAGTGGACCCACACACTCAGATGCCACCACCACCTCCTCCACCTTACTGGAACGACGTGTTCTGTAAACTCTCTAGTGTCCTTCTTTTATTCATGTGTCGCGTGGATTTTTCAATATCGTTGCAATGGTTTGATGACTGATAGTGATTCTTAATGCCTCGTCATTGATTATAGGGATGTGTCACACTTTTACTGATACTGGATTTCTGAGGCTGACACCACTGTCAATATTTGAGATATTACGAAACGTATAATAATTAGGGCTGTCAGCGTTAACGCATTAATCTATGCGATTAATTTGGCCGCGTTAACGCACTAAAATATTTTAACGCAATTAACGCAACTTTGTTTACTTCCGGTGTTCGTTGAAGTTTTTACACTGTTTCCGTTTTTAAAACAATTATTTCTCCGCGAAAATAAGGATCATAAATCAGTTAAACTCGTGGATGAATCAGTCGGGTTTCCTCCTGCTCCTCCTTCCTCCCGTCTCCCCCTCTGATACACAGAGGAACGGAGGGGCGACGTGTCGGGTGACGCGGCGCGGAAAGAACTCGTCACACGAAACCTTCACCGTGATTGGTCAATCCGTTTGTCTGTCAACATTTCGGGGGAAAAAAAACCAATGAACACTCAGTAAATCACAAAGGACCTCCCACCTCACAGGTGAGGCTCATTTAGCAGCCTGTCAGTCAGAGAACCAGAGAACACGGCGCGAGGACAATGAGGCTCATTTCAGAGCTGAGATTGTTCTGGAATGTTTGATGTATAACACGTGGGTATGTGTCACATGCAAAATACTTTAAACGGTGAATTTAATTTTTTTGTCAAATGTATAAAATGAACCCAGCCTCCAGAGGGTTAACGTGACATATTTGAATATCAGTCAGTTACCAAGGCCACTGGTTCTGCTGTTCAATGTTAAAGATGACAGGACCAATGGGGTCTCAATATACTTCTTTTTTTTTACTAATCTGATGTTTCACTGAAGAAACAATTTGTCATCCACGATATTAAATACCTCGCTGGCACTGTATATGTAGGAGCCTCTTTGAAAACACAGCTCTGTGTGAAGTTTTGTCTTTAAAAAGAAGGAAAAAACTTTTAATCGCGATTAATTAATCGCAATTTCAAAATGTGCGATTAATTAGGTAATTTTTTTTTATCGATTGACAGCCCTAATAACAATATATAGGCCAATATTTTTAGGATGATCTCTTACATTTCTTTTTCAAAGACTTAAGACATCAAATGTATTACAATAATAGCCTTGCTCCAATGTGATTTGTGTATAATTACACACAATTAGAAAGATTTGTGAACAAGGACTGAATGAGACCATTTAAAATGTGGTAAAAGATTAACTTGTCAGTTCTCAAACAAACTATGTGATGGTGACAGTCTTACATCAAATATATCTTTGGTAATTCTGTACTGCAATTTATTTTTACTTATCAGATGATATATTTGCCAATATCAATGCTAGTATGAAAGAAATAAGCTAATATATAAGTCAGTATCTACACTGGAGAGGCATTAAATGATATAAGCTGCTCGTCATCATAAAGGTTCGTAAATACTTTCACAATCTGTTAAATGTAAGTTACAGGGAGCTGTTGGATGCTGCCTCTCCCCAAAATAAACAATCGACCACTCAGGTGCTATTTTAATTTGAACTGATTGGATCGATGCTGTGTAAATCAATCAGCTGTGTTTGTAATTACTGCATTGAAAAGGCAGATTATTGATCCACAGTGGGCTGCATCTACACCTCGTGATATTCTGCTGCTCCGGGGCACAAAAACGACCCCAGCGGTGCAGGCATATTGGACCAGACCTACCGGAGGCTTCCGGGATCGATCCACATCGAAGACAAGAGGGCAGATGATTAAAAACACGAGCTGTCCTTAATTCTGAAGGCAGATCGCATCTGTTAGGATCTCCTTTCCGTTTTTCTTAATTTTCTTTCCACTTTTCCACTCGTAGTACAAACAGTTCAGTGTGCACACACGTCGTGTTGAGGGCCCGGTCCGAGTCGATGACCGAGGAGAGAGACGACGCGTACCTGCCTTGGCTCACGCTAACATGATCCATCTATCGCCGTCTCTCTCCCTGCAGGCTGCAAAGTGGGATGAACCTCCAGATCTGTTTTGTCAACGACAGCGGCAGCGACAAGGACAGCGATGCCGACGACAGCAAGACAGAGACCAGTCTGGACACGCCTCTGTCCCCCATGGTACGCACCGGTGTTCACGAGTGTTAGGATTTGAGTGTTTCCTGTTTTATGTTGAAGTCCCTGTCTCGTTTCCTGTTTCCCTGCTCTTCCCTCCCTGTGCTTGTCTGTTTCTTTCCTGATTGTTTCCAGCCACGCCCTGATTGTTTCCACCTGTGTCCCCACCTGTGTCTCGTTCCCCTGTGTATTTAATCTGTGTCCGTCTGTTGTCTGTTGTCGGATCGTCCTTTTTGTTCCTGTGTGGTGGTCGTCCGTGTTCCTGTCTTGAAAATAAAGCAGTTTTTTTCAAGAAACTCTGGCTGCGTTTGGGTCCTCCGCACCACAGACCGTAACAACGAGGGCCCTTTGAAGCAGCCAGAATGAGACGAGTATTCCTCCAGGTTTAAAGAATGAGAGAAGAATGACTAATCTTTAAATTACTATTAGGATGTAGGCTACAGGGTTGCTCATGTCAATCTCGCATCTTTACACGTTAACACTTTGAGACGGATCAAGAATGAAACGGGGGTGAGATACGGGTGAGAGGTTCGCCGTGAATCAGAGGAATAGCTGGCGGTTAGGTTTCTCCATGGATGTCTTTGCTCGCGTTTTCTGGCCTGTTAACCAATTCATGGGCAGCAAATGAGAGATGAATTGGAATACGCTCGCCAGGGCCACGGATGACTGGCCACATTAACCTCCCGTCAGCCTGAGACACATTCAACAGAAAGAGAGGACATAATCTTCTCTTTACCGCGCTCTCCTCACTTATTATTTGATGTAAAATGACGTTCCCGTCAGTGTGTAAAGTGTACAGACCAAAATGCAAAGAATACATCAACATTCATTCTCTGACCTGGTTTTCCTGATCTTTCGTGTTCTCCCTCACTTCTCATTCTGTCCGTCGTCTCTTCCATATTGTATCTCTTCTCGCTCTTCCTCCCTGCAGTCCAAACAGAGTTCGTCCTACTCGGACAGGGACACCGCAGAGGACGACTCTGAGTCTCTGGAGGACATGGACTTCCTAAGTCGACAGAAGAAGCTGCAAGCGGAGGCGAAGCTGGCCCTGGCTATGGCCAAGCCCATGGCCAAGATGCAGGTGGAGGTGGAGAAACAGAACCGCAAGAAGTCCCCAGTGGCCGACCTGGTCAGTACCAGAATCACACAGCAAAGCTTCCTTTGACCGGGAGGTTTTACATTCAGGACGATTGTTAGAAAAAGGGAAACGCCTATCTACATTTTTATATGACTCCTATATTGTAATACAGTACAGAATGGATGGAAACGCAATATAACTCATAATACAATGTCTCTAGAAACAACAGATCTGCTGATTTATTGGACTTACAAGAGTACTCCAAAAAAGCTCTTAGTTCGTAGAGAGGTGCCTAACTTCATATGAATCCTCATGTAACTTCATATCTGCTGGATGTGTGAATCAGCAACTGCTTTCTAACAAGTCGCCATATTAATCAAAAGGTAACAATATTAGTTTGTATATTTATAGCTAGTTTTCCCAGTTATATAGACTTAAAAGCATCTTGCGTGTTCAATATATCTGCTGATGGCAACAACAAACTGTATCTACTCTGATCCATTATTTCAATGTTCTCAGAATAGGAATCAGAAATCGTTAATTGCAGAGTGCGTTACACATACCAGGAATTTGGCTTGTTTCTGAATACAGTATTTCATATACGAGCCACACATTATTTTCGTTGTCATGGAGTGTAGGCATGTGGCCTCATCAGCCGTGTTGATGCAGCTGACAATTCAGCACCGGCACGTCGGCGGTGTTTATGAAATGTTTCCTAACGTCTCCTGATGAACATTTTAAAGCCAAACCAAAAGCGTCACACAGCAGGTCTATCAAGCCTTTTGTTGCACTTTGTAGAGATCTCATACACTCGAGTCGATCGTTCAGGAAGAAGGCTTTGAAATTAACCTCGGGGAAATCATGAAGTCATATATGTCCACTTTTAAGATGAGTGAGATAGCCAATTGGAGCAGAGCGCCACCAGAGGTGATAAATAACAATACATGCAGTTTTACGTTTCAACATTCAATTTGTATTACCTTCACTGGTCATGGTACGTGAGGATAGATAAGTGGCTTGTGTTTCAGTCACATATGAGTCGTATACGGTCACCTATAGTATACACAGTATATTGTGATGATGTCACCGGAAGCCTCCCCTCTGTTCCCTCTCTTCCTCTGCCTCCATGGAGAGGAAGGAAGGTGATGACGGCCCCGTTCATTATTATTTAATCCGTTAATATTTGCCTCGCTGCCTCTTCCGGAGCGTACATATCAACACACTCAAACAAACACACACACACACACACACACTGTCAGACTTACACACACTTTATTTCCACCCGGACTTGCAGGCAGAACCGCTTTACTTATTCAGAGAAGAGTGCGGCAGCTCGGCCGGACCCATCTATAATTCACGCGCCGTAAAGCATTGACTTCGGTGTTTAGGGCCGTAGCAGTGCTCAGCAGTCAGAGGACATCACCGTCACATCCAAACCCAACACACGGTGAATATTAAGATTTATTAAAACTACAGCCGTCTGCCATGTCCCCAACACCAGAGATATATTTCACTGTAATAGATCAGTTATTGCTGACAAGGGGGTGCTTTGCAATGACCTGATGTGTGTGTGGGAGGACTGTGCAGTAGTTCTACTAATGTCAAAAAGAAAATGTAATTATGAATTGATTGAAAAAATATACCAACTGCTACTTTGGTAATGGGATTTTCTGAGTCAGTTGGCAAGGGAGCAGTTGAAATAAGTAGCTGGATGTAATGGATACATGTTTTGAATAGTCGAGGTATGGGTTAAAAGTAAAAATGGGTAACTAAAAGTAAATTATTTACAGTTGACATAATTATCAATAAGAAATGGACACGGTCAAACAATGTCAAAGCAGCCACACACTGTCGGTGTGTGTGTGCTGGGAGTGTTTTCCTGGTTACATATAGAAAGGCCGAGCGAAAGCAAGAACGTCATCGAGAGAAAGATGTGGGAGAGATCTAGAGTCCACTGTTTAACCTCAAGTATCTCACTCAACTTCTCTGGAGTTCCTCAATTTTAGTATGAGTCATAGCTGGAGGTATTCAGCACTCAGTCAATAATTAGCAATTTGACATATGATCACAGAAACTCGCCCATCCACGCCAATCTGCATCCTCCCCCGCACGCTTTTTTTCTCTGGCGTCACATTTCTCTCTCTGTCACTCGTCAGTCTCGGAGTCACAGAAACTGAAACTGACATGTTGTAGCCCTCAAGTGCATTTGCATCAAACTGTGAAAGTGAAAGAGCGGAGAGCAGGGGTGTCAAACTCATGTTCACCATGGGCCAAATCAGCATCATGGCTGCGATATTGTTAAATAACTCTCTTTTGCATTTTATTATTGTTTATTTGAGTGTAGAAATATTGAACATAAGAAAATGTCTAATGTCTAAAGAAAATATTACAATATAAATCCATTTAATCTAAAACCTTAAAAATAAAAGCACGGGATATGTTTCTTCAATTTCTTTGAGAAAAGGTGATCACGTGTCTTTAAAGCCGCCAGGGGCCACTCAAAGCGATGCAGCGGGCCGGATTCGGCCCGCGGGCCATGTGTTTGACACCTGTGGCGTAGAGGAACGAGCATGAGGAGCGAGCCAGATGCCCTCACATGCAAACACTTAGAGAGCGGCACGAGCACAGAGGCGCTTTCCTCAGCGGCTGTGTCGACACTGCAGACGATGTTGGAGGGAAAGAGAGAGTGTCGAAGGTTTGATGGGAGTGTGAACAGCAGGGGAGAGTCTGGTAAACAAAAAGCTGATTATCCTCCCATTGTGCCTGAGAAGGCATGCATGATGCCTCGTCATTTTATTGCATATCGTGGCTACAATCTCAAGTTAATTGAGAACATGAGACGACTGCTGGTGGAAATTTAGACTCATCACCACATTCACGAAGCCAGCGGAAGCATTTGATTAATTACGATTCAGGCTTAAGAGCACATTTAAGGTCAACTACAAAATGAAAGCACTGTTTGGAGCTGTGTAAGCTCAGACTTGTATTGGCACAAATTCAAGTCTTAAACAGCCTCGGTGCTGCATTTTACAGAAGCCACTCACTGTGAAACAATTTGGAATTTCATTTTGATTTTGATTTATTGATTTATTTGAACAAATCAATCAACCCAGGGTCATGTGTCAGTCTTAGCTAAGGCTATATTTCAACCGTAGTCCCTGTGGCCAGATATGACAAGCCTTCACTAATGGAGAAAAAGGTTATCACAGAAACATCATAAAAAGCAATAAACATACAGGTTACGATCTAATTATTTCTCTTTTATTGTCACTCCACCTTCGTCTCTGATTACTTAACAGATGTGTCACTGGAGAAATAGAAACATTCAGGAGATGTGAAGTCGGTTTCAGAGCATTCAGAGGGCTGAGGGAACAAGCAGTGTGTCCTCTGCTGCATCATGAGTTCATCTGATGTTTACAAGAATAAAACCCCGTCGACTTGTGTGTGACCAGACCTTTGTTTCTGTTTGGAGGCCCAAACGTAACGGTCCCCCCAAACCGAGCCGTGAACTCCTAGGAAATAGCGATTTGTCAGGAGACACTGGAACACTGTTGTTTTTCACAGCAAAAGCATCAAAGCCAAAAGCTACTAATCCCTAAATTCAAGCGGCAGATTGAAGTTGAACATCGTGTCAGTCAATCAAAAGCAAAAGCGCCGACTCTTTCGGTTGCTAGTTTGATTCCGTTTGACTGTTGAGAATTCATGTCGTTGTGGCTTTTGAACCAGATTTCAGCCAATTTAAGGCTAGAATTTAGCAATAAACTGCTGATTTTTATATTTTTAACAGATTAGTTGTTGGTTAAAATGTCATGAAAATGTAAATTGCCAGAGAGAATATCAGACAAACCTTAACACTGATAAACGGAAAATTGCCGTTTTTGCCTAATAAATTATTTGAAAGAACCTGAAGATTTTTGAAACAATTGTTTTTTTGTGAACAGGTTGTTTAGTCAACACAGTGGAATTATGTATTGTGTGAATACACATTTTTTTATTTATCCTTATTTATTTAATGATGTCTGCGCTTTTCAGATGATAATAGGACAATTAATTTACATTATACAATATACACTATCTGTTTGTCCATTACATTGTTTGATGTCTTGAAAGGGATTTGCTTAAATATCTGAAAAATGTGTCATACAGCAAGACTTTGTTTTAGAAGCTGAATGTTGTTTCGGCCTCCAAAAACACAAAGCGCAACGTTTAACGTGTTATGTGTGTTTGTTCGGCAGCTTCCACACATGCCTCACATCAGTGAGTGTCTAATGAAGAGAAGCCTGAAGCCCACCGACTTGAGAGACATGACGCTGGGGCAGCTCCAAGTCATCGTCAATGACCTGCACTCCCAGATCGAGAGTGAGTCCACCACACACTCGCATACAGCGCAGCACATACACACAAACACAGAATCACTGACCTCTACTTTTTAATTGCAGAAATGAGCGAGAGAGTAAACGGGGAAACATGTACAGTGCTCCATGTTAGTCAGCGAACATCTTCCTCTGAGCGTTACTGTCGCTGCACAGATCCTTTGATCCTGCTACTCAGGGATGAATAATCTCTCATCTAGCTCCAGAACACCCCGTGTTCTATAATCATGAGTTACTTTTAACTTGCAGCACGGACTTTCCCTCATAGCTCCTGTCGGTGCTTCTTATTTTATAATAAAGTTGAAGGAACAATAGCTAAAACATGTGATCTGAGAACAACCACCAGATGCTTGTGATGAATGTGAGGTCATTCTATGAACCCATGATGGGAGATTTCAGGTTGCCTCCTGATATATACTTTGCATATCTTGTAGATTGAATGTCCGTGTGTTGGGCACAGTGGAGTGTGTGTACAAATCAATGTGGACAAATTCCTTTTTTGTCATAATGATAAGTTTTATGATTCCTCATATTATCTCCAGGTCTGAATGAGGAGCTCGTACAGTTGCTGCTGATTCGGGATGAACTCCACATGGAGCAGGATGCCATGCTGGTGGACATAGAGGACCTCACCAGGTGATGACGCACTGAATGACAAACTGATTTCCTGGGTTACCATGATCCTTTTCACTCATTTGATGTATTCGAGAGGGGAAAACTATTTAGAATAAGACTGGTAAGAAATAGTTCATAGTTATTGTCAAGAAGCCTCATGAAAAAATAAGAACCGTACGATGTCTTTCCTATTCAGTTTTTGGCTCTCGTCCTCCAGCCCATTTGTTCCTACCGGAGATGTAAATATTAAAATATGAGTACCAGATGTGTAGTTTCATTAGCTAAATGAAAAAAAGTTGGAAACAATGTACAATGTAGTTTATAAGAGTACTCCGTATCGCACTCTTATAAAGTTGACACACAGGGTTGTTGTTGCAGAATGTAGTTTCATTTCTAAACTTGTAGTCTTCAAACTGAAGTTGCTGCGGACTCAAGTGACATTTGTCAGAGAAACGGAACATAAAGTATAAACAGCGTGGCTCTCTCGTGCATTTGGTTTTATAGATGAGTGTTGAATAGTTTGTGGACAACAGTCGAGGTTAAGGCACAAACAAATGCGCTACACTCTAAGCTTTAGCTACACGGACTCTGCTTGTGAGTCGGGTCCAGACGTTATAAACAAGAAGGCGTTCTCCTAATGACGATATACAGACTCCACTTGTGTTGCATAGGCTGCTCTGTCTTTCTTTCAGCCTATGTTACATATTATGGTCACCGAGCTTCCATCATGTAATACACTTAATGTTCTGTGCTTTCTCACCTGTCGTGTCCTTTTCCGGGTCATGTGATCGTTTTAACTGTATCGGTGTGTGTTTGTTCAATGCCCTGACGAAGACCTGCAGCAGTCAGACCATGTTGGCTCTTTCAATGGTTTAGCCTCAGTCATAATAAGGCTTTAGTTTTTTATATTGTGGAGTGCCTTTCTGTTCCTCCGGAGTGTTTTCCCATTTTTTCCGAGAGCACAAGACATTTTGGTCGAGGACACAAAGCAACCAGTTCTCTCTCTCTTTGGATTATTTAATTGTTGCCTTTTTCAGGATGTGTTAACTTAAAATATATATATAAATCACCCCACTTATGTTCCTTTTTTTTTTATTCACAGGCATGCTGAGAGCCAGCAGAAACATTTGGCTGAGAGGACCCTATCCAAATAAGATGCCCGTACCCCCTCCACCTCCACCTCCCCCCCCCCCCCTCTCTACCAAGCTAAGCTCCCTATCCAAACCAGACTTTCCCCCTCTGGCTATTCCACCTCCGCCCCGTGTCGATCCAAATCCTGCCCGTCCCAAGTATTTTGCTCCCCGCTGCTTCCCCCGTCTCCCCATGTCTAGTTCCCGTCCACCCCACTGACTCCAGTGGTAGCAGCAGCGCAGAAGAAGGCCACCCTCTTTCGTTTGCTTCTGTGGTTTTCTCCCAGCGCTGAAGGACGGATGAGCACTTCCTGGGAGAGGAGGAAATTGATTGTGTGTTGTCATGGCATCTGTCCCCAGCTTCCTGTGCTGTGATCGGCCTCGCTTTGCTATTGTTTCTTTTTAACTTTCTACATTCGCCACTAAATTATAACTGTGAAATGCAAAAATTGTGTGGGGGGGGGGGGGGGGGATTGCGTAATAGTGAAAAATTTAGTAGAAAGTCAGTCATGAAAAAAAGAAACAACATTGTATGAAAAAAAAAATGAAAAAGTAACTGATGGAAACTAACTTCTTCAGACCATTTTAAGTTGGACAGTAATTTTCAAGTATTTCCAAGTCAATCTGTTTTTATTCTGCACAAATGGTAGTTTTCAACTGAGAAACGTTTATTTGAAGGTGCTATAAGAGTGGAAAGGAAACATGCCTGCCTTGTAGTGGAGTCGTAGCTTTTGGTAATACGTTCACTCTAATTGCTCTTCAACATTTTGTGAATGTTGATTTTCTGACGAGTCATTTTAAATGAATAAGTGTGTTCAAATCGTTTTCATCCTACTGTAATCCAAAAAACTTTATTTGAGGGAAGAAATGTTGATGTACAGATATGTAAAATAAAGAATTAACTTTGTTTCATATATGTTGGTTTGGTGTGCAGTAACTTGAGTTCACGCGGCTGCAAGTTGCTGCAGGTCAAATGGATGAATCGGCTCTTCTAAATGAGCTTCCTCCTCCTCATGAACATAGGAAGTGTAATCAGCGGTCGCAACTGCGGCGGGAATACAAAGTGCCACCACGCTCCACGTGGCATGACTCATCTCCCTCTGTTTCGGTCTTGCCTCCTTCGTGACATTATTTGTCTCACTCTTTCTTCTCGTTTTTTTCTTGAATGGACTCCTTGTGAATTCGGACAACCCCTTCAAAAGATATTATTAGGACTTTTTTTTTTCTTCACATGACAACTTGTTGACTTGTATAATATATGATGCGTGGTCAGTTGTGGGTGAGAAATGATGGCTGGAATGTTTAGTAATAAATACAATGTTATCTTTCATGTCAAGTATGATAAATGTATTCCTGGGAAAGCCCCCCCCCCCTCCCTCAATCTGGGTGGGTCTTCAGTCTTATCATATACCATATTTGAGGAGTAATGTTCAGTCTTTGGAGGTCCGATGGTGAACAAGTGAAAGGCCAGGAAACTCCGACCAACCGCTCACTGCCGACGTGCCGTTTCTTCTTTAGTGTGTGAAACACAAGTGGATCTCAGGTCTTCTGCATCTGGACCAGAGGGTGTGAAGAGAGTATGAAGTCATGCTTTATGCATTGATCACATTTCAATGTATTCTCATTTGAGCCTCATGCAATTATCAGATATTGAATAAATATATGCTTCAGAATAAAAGTTCACGCGTGACCTTAGAAACAGAAGTTGGCAAAACGATCACATTAATCATATGTGTTGTCGAGCTTGCGATCATATCACAGGATCTTCCTCTGCAAATGAATAAATAGGAAATGAAACATTGTTCAGCCTCTGAGAGCAGTCATAAACCCACCGCCCGCCCGCCACACAATAAACCGGCAATAATATCTCGCCAGGTGTGCCGCCATGAATTACCATCATCCCCTCTTTCCTGAACGGTATTTGTATTGTTTTTATTTCTCGAGGACTGACTGCAGGTGGCTTATGGAGCTCATAGGGCGATGGCAGGTCCCACGTGATGCTGAGGCTGACAGGACCAGATGATGATCACCATGGAGATCAATATTATCGGTACCTCAGCGCTGCTTCTTGCAATTCTGCACTCATTGTGCAGTCAACTCAATGTGTGTGTTTTCTTTGGGCAGTTGCAAAAGAAGATAATGTCGGGAGATGTGGAGTCATACGCTCTCACCTATTAGCCAACCCTATTATTATTCATATTCAAACCATATACATTCAACCCCGCATGGTGTCTTATTGTATCCCCATCTTAACTGTTGCATCTCAGTTTGAGTTTGAGTTCATTTTTCCCCAAGCTGGTTTCTTTACAAATATGAGACAAACAATGCCACTTCCTGTTTCTACACGACACAATGTGACAAAAATTACAGATGACGTTATAGGTTTCTTGTTGCTGGTGCTCCTGCAGGATGGTGAAGGGAATCCCCCCTCTCTCTCTCTCTCTCCTCCTTAAAAATGCATATAAATACAATCAGGTATAAGAAGCCGGCAGCAGTACTGATCAACCGGTAAACGACTATCGACTTCTATCTGATCCGAAAGATGACAGTCTTTAATTTATGTGAGTTCAGCGTGAAACACGAAGAATGAAACGCGTAGTGTGACGTGGTATCGTGAGCGTGCTCGTGAAACTCTCGTGCACATGAGACGCGCACGTGTTGACGCTTATGTTGCTCTCTGTGCAGTGGGCTTCGCCAGCTGTGTGCTGCTGCTGACCTCCAGCGGGCGCGCGTCGGCGGGGCTCCCCGTGCACGCGCGCAGCGCAGCGAACTCCGCTGACTGCTCGCTGCACTGCGGGAACCTCCTGCTGACCGTCAGAGAGCTTCTCGGCAGTGTGAGTACAACTCGCAGCGCTGTGTTTGTTTTGTGAAGCTGTATTTTATCTTTTTGTGTCTGTCTTTCTTGTTTACTATGCCACTCTAATCATGAAGGCCCTGATGTTGTATTCCAGGATGTTCTGTGTTTCGGCATCGCCTCTGATGGGATGATGGTGATGAGTCAGGCTGAGACGGTACTGGCCTGCGCACCCACCCGGACTCAGGTGACACGTGACATACATTCAGAATTTTCCAAATCGTGGCAAAAACTACTTTGAATTATCTTGACTTGTTGTTTCATTCATAGATGCCAATTATTATTTTGTGCATGTTTTTTAACTTTTCCGAAAGGATAAAATAGTTTCTTACGGAATGTCTGCTCATAATTTCCCCCCAGGTGTCACTCATTTGTATTTAGTCCATGTTGTGTATACTAATTATATAATATATAATCAAGTATATAGTCCAAAGATGTGTATGGGAACCTGACTTGACCTGTTCAACAAATTCATATTTAAAATCGTGTTGATCCCCACAGAACACAAGCTGCACAATGGAAAGAAATTCATCTTTTAGTGAGGTAGGGGATTTCTTGTTAAATGTTTTTCTTATAAGTATTAGACATGTTCTTTGTTATACAAACCTATGAATGATAAGTCTTCTATATTGAAATACAGTTGTACATGTTGTCTTCATCTGCTATTCTGCTATTCTACATTAACATTAGGATAGTTTATTATTATTATAAACTATTATATACTATCTTATTATACTCCTTTTCTCATTGTTGTTATAAATGCTTTGTCGTGTTTGTCCTGACAGAGTGAATGTCTGAGGAACATCAGGAAGGACTTGGCCTACTATGCTGCTGCTTTTCAGTCTTACTCCAAGTCCCAACTCAGAAGTCACAATGAAGAAGTTGCACTTCTGAGTCCAACTCTGGAAAAAATACAGAGGCTGAAGAAGGTATGTTTATCATGCTTGTGTGGGAGGGGTAAAAACAGAGTCATGATTCGAAGACAGAGAGAACCTTCTGGGAAATAACGTTTGAAAGTTGCCTGATGAAATCTTCCTTGGTTTATACAGAGCTGCTCCCTGACGCCCAATGAAGAGAAGGACTCTTCAGAGGTATGTTTGTGTTCCTTGTTTTTGTTTGCTTCCTGTTTACTCCTCAAGGTTTAGTCTTCAAAAAGTAAACTCTATCTTTTTGTGAGTATTTAAGTTGTTTACCTCTTGTGTTTTCTAGGAGGATGCTGCCCAGATGTGGGGAGATGACACCTTCAGTAGGCGGCAGAAGATGTGTCAGATGATGAGGGGCTTCCATGTCCGGACCATCACCATCAACCGAGCTATGGGTTACATCTCCTCGGGAGACCACAGGAAGTAAACATCCGACCTACGAGCACATAACAATCATCCCTATCATTCCAATCACAAAGCTTTCCTTCTTTAATGTATCACAATCGAACATCATTTACAGCTCCTGACGACGTAGTGCTGTTCACTGCACGTGCTGCAGAACACAATGTATTTTAGATGTATTTATTACATTTATTGAATGGCTTGTTATTTATTGTATTATTTGTTGTTATGAGTAGACCCATCTAAAGATGGATCAGAAGAAATGGACAGCATGCGAGTTAAATATGAATGTCACAGCAAAGGGTCTGAATACTTGTGACCATGTGATATTTCAGTTTTTCTTTTTTATTAAATTTGCTTTTTTTCTGTCAAGATGGGGTGCTGATTGTACATTGAGAAATAAAATGTTTTTTTAAATTGTTTTAGCAAATGAAAAAATACATTTATTTAAGGCTTGTGTTATTTATTGTATTATATTATTTGTTGTTTTGAGGTGCTGAAGTAGAAGTGGTATTTATGTGGGAATGGGTTCAACAATAAAATGATAAATGAAGTCAAAAGAAACTTTATCTTGTGTTATTCAAGTCAGTCATTTTCTTAGTTATATGAACATACAAAGATGGATCACAGGTTTAAGAAAAGGTGTGAGACACGAAACATCTCAGTCCGTAATGCTTTAGTTTACAGTCACGTGATATCATATCGTTGTCATCGTCACTTTGAGCATGTTCGCAGGCTGATGTTAGCATTTAGCTCAATGCACCTCTGTGCACGGCTGGACGCTCTTCTTCTGGTTCATTAATGAATGGGGGAAGGTTGGATTCAGTCAACATTTGCTTTATTACAATTCTTTGGAGAGACTCAGACATGATAGAAACAACTGCAAATAAGAACGGGTCCGATTCTTGGTGGTGAATTGTTTAAGAAAGTAACCCTGTTCTTAAGTAAACATCCCTGCATCATATCAACACGGAAGACCCTCAAATATTCAACAATACAGATGCCATTCATGCATATTTTCCCAAAAATGTAGTCCAGTGCATCAAATGGTGACATTTGTTTTAACTGTACATGGTTTCTTTTAAATAAAGATGTAAAAAATAATAATAAAAATAGTGTTGAGATGTCTGGAAAGTGTCATTTGAAAATAGAAACAAAGCTGTGGATGCTGAGAGAATTTAACTGAAAAGTTTCCACAGGCAGCTGACGGTATAGTTTGTCTTTGTGAAATAAGCCTAAAAAACAAGACTCGTAAAAATATACGACTGTTGCCAGCTTGAGAAGGATTTTCAACCCTGCATCCAAATGCTTGCGATTTTTCTTCTTTTTAAAAAAAACATCAATCATACTGAACAAGATGTGTGTTCCAGTCTCAGGGCAATAATAGATTCATAATTCAAGTTAAGTTAAACATAATTAATGGCCTCTTCCAATCCCATTTATTTTTACAGTTGTCATATAAAACACACAGACAAAACGACTCTGAAAAACAGAACACAGGTTTGAAATAGTTGTCCGTCACATGTATGTGCATGTCCCACAAACACAACATTTAAAAAACAATTAGATACACAGGTTAGACCTATTCAGTGTTCTTTTTTGCAGTTTCAACACTGCATTGCCTACATTTACATATGTTACTGGTTATATAATTAGCTACTATATACACCTCAATGACCTCATTTGATCATTTTTTAACCTAGTCATGCAAAGCATCAAATGCTGGCTACACAAGGGACGCTTTAGGTGCAGCTTTTCTATTCTGTATTCAAGAAAGAGTCCCTTTTCATTAAATGCAGCAAAACAAAAACACTATCAGTTTCTTTTCCAGAAATATTTTTTAAAACAACAAAAACTGGGACGAGCTTATGTTCTGTTCATATCCATCCTCTGCTTTGTTGCATTCCTGAGCTTTGATATTTCTTCCTGATGATGAAGTAACAAAAATCCAACGGTCCATTGAAGGCAAATCTTTTTCACTTAGCTGCTTGATTGTCCATCATGTCTGAAAAAAAACACACAAAAAACACAAATGCACAATTAATGCGGCATGAGCTCAAATACAGAGGCTGAGGATAAGAGACGCCAATGATGACTTCCAACCATTTCTGGGGACAGATTGCACAATGTATGCTGAAGTTCTCACTATCTGTTTTATGGCAAGAGAAAAAGTTGCTTCATCAAAAAATTTAGATTATCAAATTACAGTATACCTCGTATGTGTGATTGAGAAATAATTAAAATAAATAAAACTGCCTTAGCTCGCACCCATCTGCCTCAGCTGTACTTATTGCTGTTGCAAATAAACAAATGATGTGCCTAAGTAACGACATGCTCACAGGAGAGCTAGCTCTGATGTTTATTAGGGATATGCACAAATAATAATATGGCTTCCTATATATCATTTTATATATATATATATATTTTAAAGATAGTATATAGATATGTCTATGACTACTAACATTACATTAAAAAATTCCTGTTTTGGACTGATTTTCAATGTCCTTTAAATGAGAATACAATATGCACTTTCTTTCAGGCCAGTGCATTTAAGATCAGTGGACCGATTGACGTATCACTTTGTCTGCTGAGTTATCAATGTGATGGATGTATTATACTATTATCGTGGTAAGGAGCAAGTAGTATTTTCAGCTCCATTTTTACATTGTTATTTTATTTATATAGAATGAATTACAATATATTGTATCGCGAGGTGCTTGCCAATAATCAGCCCAACTGTTTATGGTTATCCGTTGTTATTATATCTATTGTATAGACGCATGTCTGCAATTAATCACCTTGCAGTGTTTGATGGACCTCATTGGGCAAGTTATCCAGTTCCTCCACACTTTTCCACAGGTGGAACGCCGTGGCCTCCCCCGCCCGCCTCCTGCTCTTCCACTCCACCAGCATCTTCAGCTTCTGCATGGTCACGTCTTTCTCTGCTGCCTGGATGTCGTCCAGTTCCCTGGAGTTCAAGTCGAGATAGATGGCCACCTGCTTCCACTCCTTCCCGAGCCGCTTGGCCACCTGCAGGAGCTGCTTCTCTGACATGTCCTGGACCGCGGCCGTCCCTGTTTTCACGCCATCTAGAGAGAGACGCACAGCCCGTATTGGTGCTTTATTTCAGAATAGATTTGGGGTGGACGGGTTTCTTTAGGCCTGTATGGGTCAAAACTAATTGTGTGCCCGAAGTTAATCTCAAATCGGTAGTTAGTAGAAAAGTCACCTGGCTCGTGCTGCCACCAAGGCTTTTTACAGGCTGTCTCGTCTTCCGAGGGGCTGCTGCGCCTCTTTCGGCCTGTGAGATAGATAAGACATGTGGTGTGAGCCGACCTGTTAAAGCTGAAAGCATGCAAGGAAAAATATAATCTAGAAACAAGAAAAACTAACTGTTTGTCCTTTTTCTGGGCTTCTTTTTTGTGTTATGCACACAGTCACCTAGTCGTGTAGAGCAAAAAGAGAAAGGTCACCACCAAATTACTCTCATGAACACAAACTCTCGTACACAAAGACACATGGAGACAATTTGGGGGGTTATTTTCAGAAATACATCTGGAAATGTTTCCTGTTATTATCAGCTGAACCATAAACATAGAAAGAATACATGTGAAAAATCTTTGACTGACTTTTTTTCACCTGCAAATCAAGAAAAAAACGTTTCAAAGCGAGACTTAAGGCACTGGTACCTTCTCTGATGGTGCCGGACCACACCGTCTCCTCAGTGGTGGTCTCTATGAGAGACAATTTAAAGGGAGGAGGCTGCTCAAAGAAAGCTTCAAAGTAGCCTTTGATCGTGGTCATCGCAAGGGTGAATTTCAAATCCTGCACAGAGACACAGAAACATATACATGTACTTTTAACCGGTTCTGAAAGTCTTAATACTGATGCATCTACATGACCTACATAAGTAAATGAGATCATCAGCAAGAACATTGGGTATTTATATATAGGAAAGTATATATACACTACCGTTCAAAAGTTTGGGGTCATCCAGACAATTTCGTGTCTTCCATGAAAACTCACTTTTATTTATCAAATGAATTGAAAATTGAATAGAAAATATAGTCAAGACATTGACAAGGTTAGAAATAATGATTAATATTTGAAGTATTCATTTTGTTCTTCAAACTTCAAGCTCAAAGGAAGGCCAGTTGTATAGCTTATATCAGGGCTATTCAACTTCAGTAGCAAGTGGGCCGAATAAGAAAATCACGGGGTGGGTGAGGGCCGCACAGAATATTGATCAAATAATGGCTCAAAATTAAAAACAGTAATGTATATTTCCACAGGTAAACAGTCACACACGAAAATGCGTCGGTATTGTGTGGCAAAAGTGTTGCGAACAAGCATCACTATAAACATGTTTCAAAGTGTAAATATCCGCTCAAGGCAACCAGTTGTTTCAGATCCCAAACCAAACTGTTCCCATGAAAACATAAGGAATGTGACTTAATGGATCAATATATAAATTACTTGGAATGACACTAATATCTGGTGGCGCAGCGCACAGACTGCGTGTCTTTGAGTGCAGACTCCTTTTGCGTGAAAGGGATCGAAACCAGGTGGGGCGATCTTTTTATTTTTATTTTTTCGAAAATGTATTTCTTCCTCCGTGGCTGTGATGCACTGCTCACTTATACAATCGTAACCGCCGACATGGATATGAATGGTGGCTTGAAGATCTCCAGCAATATGTTTGTGAATGTGTGACAAATCTGGTGCGCGAGACAGAGCCCCGCTGCAGATGTGAAGAGAACACAACGCACGCGCAGGGAAACCAGTAGGTCTGAAAACCAGTAGGGGTGTAACAACGGCAACCAACACGGGTGCGTAACATAAAGATGTAACCATACAGGTTTGGTTGAGGCAACAGTGAAACTCAATGGCTCTGGGTTAGATGTCTCAATGTATAAAAGAGGCGTGTCCGTCAGTTTTATTTTTTCTTACCAAGCTATACTGATTTGCAGGCAGTCTTGCGGGCCATAGTTAAACTCAAACGGGCCGCATCCGCAAGTTGAATAGGCCTGGCTTATATCACCAGCATAACTGTTTTCAGCTGTGCTAACATAATTGCACAAGGGTTTTTTAATCAGACATTAGTCTTCGAAGGCGATTAGCAAATACAATGTACCATTAGAACACTGGATGGAAATGGGCCTCTATACACCTATGGAGATATTTCCGATATAACCAGACGTTTCCACCTAGAATAGTCATTTACCACATTAACAATGTATAGTGTGTATTTTTGATGAATGTTATCTTTATTGAAAAAACAGTGCTTTTCTTTGAAAAATAAAGACATTTCTAAGTGACCCCAAACTTTTGAACGGTAGTGTATATATATATTTTATTGAAATATATTTACAGTATGTATATATATATGCTAGAGGCCCAGGCTGTATTGCTGGACCCGTTGGAGGGAAGGGAGGCCCGGGTGAACCAGAACAATGGCTCTCCATCTCCCCACACTCAGAATTTGAGTGCAATTAATTATCCCAAAAGCACAACACGCAAAGTTAAGACATAATATATTTTTGATGTTTTTTGGCTTCATTAACACTTGAGACACCCCTGGTCTCTTGAACAATTATTTGTCAATTAAAATGTCTTTAAGAGCTTCCCATGTCCAGCGGTATTCATTATTCAAACTAATAATAATAATAATAATACATTCTATTTGGAGGCGCCTTTCAAGTCACCCAAGGTCACCTTACAATAAAATCAAACAGGATACAGGATAAAATTGTAAAACTGTAAACAATTCATTTACAAATATGAATGCAGAAACATATTGTTGAGGTGTTTCAACACATATTTTGTTATTTCATTCCCCGGTTGGGTCTAAAAGCCCCCCCCCCCCCCGCTGTTGCCGAGGCTCCGCAATGCAAGAGTGTTCTTTTGGCCGTGGTAATTGTGGTGAAAGTCTGATGTTGTGTCATGTAGAAAGAGACACACCTGAGGTTTGATATCTCCCTCTGGCTCGCTCAGGAGACGATACGTCCCCTCGCCCAGGTTACAGGTGGGAGGCTTCTCTATCGGGAGGTAGCGATTCTTGTAGCGCCGCATCTGTTTGCTGATATCCTGGTTTACATGAGGACAGCAGGGAGGAAGGGGCACAGAGGAAGTCACATGTCTGCAGTATAACGAGCATGCTGAAGGGTGATCGACATTCACGAGAACACATCGTCAGAGCGGAACACCTGAAGAGAGACTTGCAGTTCGGCTGGAGACGCTGGACAGAGCAACATAATGTGCATAGTCATGGAAAAATGCCTCCGATGGGAAAACACAGATCCTATGTTTTATCAGGAACTGTCATTTGTGGCGTACAATAAATGAAGTATGATTACCACCACCTGCAGCCTCCTAAACACACCGAGTCACACACAACCACAAATCTACTTCTTGCGTTATCTCAGCAGTACAGTGTTGGAAAATGAACAATCAATTATGATAATATTGCCATGTAGCTGTCAGAATCACATGCATACCACTGACCATTTTACATCTGGATATACAGGACTGTCTCAGAAAATTAGAATATTGTGATGAAGTTCTTTATTTTCTGTAATGCAATTAAAAAAACAAAAATGTCATGCATTCTGGATTCATTACAAATCAACTGAAATATTGCAAGCCTTTTATTCTTTTAATATTGCTGATTATGGCTTACAGCTTAAGAAAACTCAAATATCCTATCTCTAAATATTAGAATATCATGAAAAAGTATACTAGTAGGGTATTAAACAAATCACTTGAATTGTCTAATTAACTCGAAACACCTGCAAGGGTTTCCTGAGCCTTGACAAACACTCAGCTGTTATAAATCTTTTTTTTTACTTGGTCTGAGGAAATATTAAAATTTTATGAGATAGGATTTTAGAGTTTTCTTAAGCTGTAAGCCATAATCAGCAATATTAAAAGAATAAAAGGCTTGCAATATTTCAGTTGATTTGTAATGAATCCAGAATGCATGACATTTTTGTTTTTTTAATTGCATTACAGAAAATAAAGAACTTTATCACAATATTCTAATTTTCTGAGACAGTCCTGTATATCAGAGGGAAATTTCATAGTCAACGATCAGCCAGGTGCTGACGCTTCTGCTTTTTTAACAATATAATATTGTATCTCATTGTATTGTTTTGCCTTGCAATATGCTGCGGGTGCCTCCTCTATAAAGTGTTAAAGCATCAAAGCCATTGCAGTTGTAAAGCTGAAGAAGAGAAGAAATGAAAGTTCTGACTATGTTCTCATTTCTCCACACATACAATGTATGTTTTATCCATTGAGCCGTTTTCATGCTTAAAAGTCACGATGGAGTTAGGGAGACTCACAATGAATGGAATATTTCTGTGTATTTCTTCCTTTGGGTCCGTCTGTATTTTCTCCGTTTGGCTTTCGCACATCAAGGAAGAAATTCCCAAATGAAAACACTAAATGTGCCGAGTCATGATAAAAAGGTTGTTTTTCTGACAAATAAAGCGTGCCTCACTTCACGTCTTAAAAAAGGTGCATCTTTCACAGATTTATTTCATGATTAGTTAGAAATTGTAATTCACTGTGAAACATATTACCGTCGTAAGAAGGTCGGCATAAGATGTGCATTTACTAAACATGTGTGTGTGTGTATTCACACATTGAGCCCAATCATTGTGTGCACTTTAATATCCAGTAATGGAAATGCAGCATTTCATAACCTTACAGGAAAATATACAGAAATGTCACTGAGAAGAACAACCTCCAAGGTAAACCAAGACGCCGACATGTAAAGTTGCCCAACGTGGATTAAAGTGGAATCCTGCAACTACAGGACATTTCTGAGAATATTGAACACACGTTCACAAAACCTCTACGGTAGAAAAAGAGATGAATTCAGTGGCACATTCAACACCGCTAACCTTGATGTCAGACGAGCTGTTGGTGGCCAGGTAGATGTGGAAGCTGTAGTTGTTGTTGTTGTTGCGGCTGTTGTCGCTGCACAGCTGCCGGTAGAGCAGCACCAGGCCGTGGTGCTCGACGGATTGGCTCGTCTGAATGATGGGACCCACGGGGGAAAGGGACGTCAGGTTCCACTTCACGTGGCTTTCCGAGTGGTCCACCGTCGGCTCGATGAGCGGACGGTTATCTTTTATGTGCAGGACACTGAACCTCATCTCATTTTCGGGATCTGTGTGACGATAAAAAAGAAAGAAAACCGGAGATTTGATGTTTCACCGAGAGCAGCTTTAAATCATCGATAAAAAATGTGAATATTCACTAAACCTTCACTAAACCTAACCATGTTGTGTGAAGGCCTTAAGATGGGTCATGAATAATAATGAAATGCACCTTCACTTTCAAGACGACTTTGTTGGAAATATTGGATGTTCATATTATTTTCTTAAGGGTCACGGATTCACCACAGGAGGCGGAGACCATAATTATGAATTGTATATCGAACACAAGAGACATGAAGCAGCGTGACAGCCCTCGTTCTCACCGGCCAGGCAGATGGAGTGAGGGAACTGAATGGACGTGAGGACAGACGCCTCCTTATTGACCGTGTCCACGTTGAAGATGGGTCCAGCAAATTTCCAGGAGTCCCGCAGGAAGGCCCCGAACTTGGACCAGGACAAGACCGAGTAGCGCAACAGGACCCGCTCCGACGCTTCAAACACCAGACCAGTGACTGAACACTGGTACGTGCCCTCCCCTTCAAGCTGCACCCTAAAACACACACACACACAGTTAGTGTAGAATCAATATAAATGTGCACAGACCGGATCAGTGTCAGAGAAACGCCGTCGTACTCACTGTAATCGTCCCTTAGAGATCCTCTGCGGGGTAACAAGCTCATTTCCGTGGCTCTGTTGAACAAACCGACAGTTTGTTTCGTTGTTTGGACAATTATAAAACCACGGTAGATAAATCAGAAGACAGTCAAGTGTTATCAAGTATAATTAGAAATTAAAGACACGCGAGACATTTAAAATAACCCCATTTTGGCAATGGTTTCATGGCTCACCAGCTGGACGGCTTTGCATTTTCCACAGCACACTTTGAAGTGATTCTCTTCTGTCAGAACTTGTGAATAAAAAAAACCGGATGTTATTTTCAGGACATGTGACACAAGCTTCAGAACATTGGTTGTCATTTAACATCAATTATGATCTGCTTACCTTTCAAATTTGAAAAATCTGCATCGGGTCCAGGGACTGAATCTATCAGGTGAAATAATAGTAATGAGTCCAATTTCATCAGATGAAAATCAAATGTCAAGTGCTGCAAGCTCGTTTTAAACCTCTGGCGGACACCCGAGACAAACACTATTTGAATGCGCGTCACTTTTCTGGGTTGTGAGCGCTGGCTCGGCCATTTGGACGTCAGACAGGTTTGTAAAGCAGACCAGTTGCTCAGTCTGACAGGGAAGGTCTTAATATTGTGTGTAGATGCTTCATGACGTGTCGCACCATTTTTAGTCTCCTCTGCATCATCCTCTTTATTTTCTGCAAAGAACACAAAGAAGATCAAATGTTTCCGCAGCGTTCACTCTATATCTTGTAAAATCCTTGGGTGACAAACATTTTCAAGGATAGATTGTAGGATGTTGGATCTTACCTTTCTTTCCTCCATCCTTCTCATCAAAGCCTTTTGGTGAAAGTCAAAATATGGGAAAGAAGGGTGAGAAATGATAGGAATATGATCAGCTACTTGTACATAAACATATTGAACAGATGTAAAACCATTTAAGCTACAACTTAAAAGTCCAACGGGCAACAAACACATCTTTACTATGTCCTTGTCAGCTGTTACTATGCGTTTTCCATTGTCCCTGACAAAAGAAATTGTGTAAATTAATTACGCATATTTACTTTCTAGATGGATTTGAAGACCATCACTCCAATGTCTGTATGGTATTATGTAAAAGGTTTATTTTAGGAAAAAGATTGGAAGTGGAGGTAAACAGCTAGCCGGGCTTTGACTAGTGGTCACAGTACGCTGAGCTAACCTGTCACCTGGCTAAAGCTTCATATGTAACACACAGACATGAGAGTGGTTTAAGTGAATAAGAAAATATCCCAAAAATATTAAACTATTCCTTTTAAGGTGGAAAGTGCATCTCACCAGAAGCCTCATGGTCCTCTTCACCCTCTTCATCCTCCTCGTCTGAGCTCTCCTCAGTGGACGTCCCCGTGTTTTCTGTTTGATGAATCAATATGTGAAGGACATGACACAGAGCGGAGAATGTTGCACTTCATGTATGCTGCACTCACGCCACATTGGTTAAACATTAAGAGAAAAAACACGTTGTATTTTCTTTTTTAAAGGAATTAAATGACATTAGGTTTCCTGCAAATTAAAATGTTTTTATACGAGTTGGGAAAAAACAAAAGAGGCAAACTGATGTTTGAGCTTACCTGAGGTGCTGCTGTCACTTTCTGGCAGGTTCTCTGCAACAGATTCGGAATTGTTTTGAGGTTAGTGCTCAGTTTGTTCTGTAAAAGCTGAGTCTACTATTACTACATAATTCTCAAAATGTGTAAACCATATCATCATCTTTATGGGAACCTCAACACTTTTATTTCGCAAGCATCATAAATATTATCACCATTCTGTTATTATTATATTGCTGAGTAAAGCAAAAAGCTTCATGTTAATATTTATAGATATGTAAAGCCGTTCTCTACAAACTAATGTATTACTAACTAAAATATTAGTATTTATATTACTGTAAAAATGACTTTTTTTAAAATATATGTTTATTAAATATCTTCTGCATCTTTGCTTTTCACGCACCAAAGTCTGTCTAACGCAGAGAGAACCTCAGGTGATAAACTCAACACTCACAATATTATGTCCTAATATTACATCACAAATACAAATAAATAGACAGAGGTAGATTTAAATCTGTGAAATGTGTAAAGAGTTTCACATTTTGTTCCTGGGGCTCTTACGTTAACAGGTGAGACCTCCACTTGTAGTCGACTTCTGTGTTTGTGCAGCGTGCGCTTTTATCCATATTCCTCATCAAAACATCCCTCAGTGTGTCGGACTTACACCCCTAGCTTTTACATATCCAGCATTCCTTAGCGGCGGAACGCTGGCCCCCTGTGAAGAAGCCAGTGATAAGTGCCATGCATTAACATTCTGGCACATTTATACAGATGGGTCCAGAGGAGCTGCTGCTCTCCTCTTCCCAGCAGCAGGGAATGTCCATGGACCGGGCCATCTGGCCGAGTGCCTGGCTGGCTAATGGATGGAGCCCATCCTCTCTGGCCCATGGAGTTTTGATATTAGACTAACAAGCAGATGCTGCCATCACTGCTCCACTCACAACACCTCCCTCATCAATCTCTCTCCTCCGCTCAGCTCGGTCTGTCTGCTCCACCTCTCGCTGCACTCTCCCGCCTCCATCCCTCTCCTCTTGTCCTCATATGCTTCATCTGAGCCAGCAGGCATCCCTCCTCACTCTGACATGGCCGCTTCCCTTCATCAGACTGACAAACAAGGTGGAGATCTCACACACACACACACACACACACACACACACACACACACACAGCCTCAAAGGTTTGGATAGTTTCATGAGTATTGCCTGCCATCTGCTGGTCTAAGAAAAATAAAAAGGTATATGCGTGATATACAGCTTACAGGTTCTTAACCTTTGTCGGTGGACATGACCGGTGCACAATAAATACAATGTCTTGGTCAATGTGATTGTAAAATTGGGCCACAAACATAATTCTCAGCACCACTTAAATCTCTTGGCTAATGTTAGTTTCAAGCAGGTTTTCAAAATAGAGCACTCCTATTGGATCGGTAAGATGTCTTGACTTGGTGTATCATAAAGTTTATATGATACAACCAAAGTTAAAGTTTGATGTGACTTTTTCCCTCCTGTTACAGTTTTTGTCATAAATGGTATCAGGAGAGAAAAAGTCAACTAAAAAGATGATTTTATCCCATTTTATTTGCATATTCTTTTGAGGCCTGAAGAGATTAAAAACTTGATCAATTTGCTAACGCACGGGTAAAAACAAGAGCAAATGTTACTGGAAAGGAAAAAAAAAAAAAATGTAGTGTTAAAAATAGCAAAACTGGGGACACAAGTGATCAAATGACCGCGCATAAATCCTGCTGCCCTTACAGGCAAATGATATTGAAATCAAGGAGGCCAAACTGTCAGACGAGAAAAAGGTGGGAGTGGTTGAAGAGAAGGAGGACAACAAAAGCATTGACAAATAATAGATGGGGACGCACGCCCTTTAAATATAAAAAAGAAGCCAGACAGACACAGCTGTATAAACACGAAGGCCAATGTGAGCTCTTTGAGGAAGTGAAGTAAGATAGAGGAGAGGGAAAATGGGTTGATGTTTACCTTTGTTCTCAAGTGCAGGAATATCCCCGTCTCTGTTGGGCACATGAGATAACATTCAGACAACTTTAAACACTCATGTCGGGGACGTTGGGAGGTGTGATGACAACTACTTCACATCTCATAGGGTCCATCGGACCTGGCCGTATCCGATGCCTCCTGTCATGGCCCCCCTGATCCGATGGGTCAGGGATGTCGTATGTGTGCAGATTGTAAAGCCCTCTGAGGCTAATTCGTAATGTGTGATATTGGGCTAAAGAAAATAAAATGAATTGAACTAGGGACGATTGAGGGGTGAAAAGTGCCTTGTAGGCTATATTGTGCACCACTTCTGCTTTCGAATAGGAACACAAGTAATTAGAATAACAGGAAATGTGTACAGGCTGCCTGCATCTCAGTTTTTCACACAGCTGACACCAACGCATCCTGTTGAATTCACCTTTCCAGCCCCAGGGAAGTGTAAATAGGAAGCCAGGCATGGAAAGCTACTGGCTGTGTACTTTGCCATTAAACTAAACTGGTTTGACGCATTCTCATCTTTCAGATCCCTTTATTTATTCAGATGATGGGATCAAATGGTGTTCAATGTTTTCATGAACAGTGTAATTCAACATTGTTTTGCACATGTGGAAACATGTGAAGCAAAAAACATTGCACACATTTCTTGCATGCAATATGTTGATACATCTGACATGCCGGTATCTGTAGAGAAAGTATTATCAATAACGTGACATTAAATGGTAAATGGACAACAAGATGCAACACGCCTGAGAGACAGAGAGCCAAGCCCACAAGAAGAACGAGTCCACCACCGGCATGCGCGAAGAAGTAGGTCATATTCTGTGCTTTCCTCCCTCATGTGTATTAACACAAAACTATGTGATCATAAGAAGAAGATATTTATTAAGAAATTAGGATTATTAAAACTCATGGTCTTTTATTTGTCGTCTGTTAACCATGATAAGGCCCTGTGGTTTCCTTTGTTTTTAAACATCTGTCCAGGAAAGACTGTTTTCTCCTCTTCAAGGTCAACTTGTTTTCGCTGCCAAATAGTCACACCTCAACAACACCGAGGCACATAGTTGCTGTGGTAATGTCTCTTCCTCTGAGCAAAGTTCGCCCTGTTGAAACTCAAATGTTTTCGGACGATTAACAAACTGGCTGCATGAGTTCTGAGACTTTCTCTGCTCTCACTTGTTTTTATCGTCCTCCCACAAAATGTGACGACATAATCCTCTGTGAGGGTGTCGGCTTGTATCTGGATGAAAGATAAAAGACAAAAGCCACGGCATGTACATGCGTCCTAAACTTCCCATCAACCATAATGTGAAGAGAAGACATCTGTTGGTCGATAACCAACCGTCCGTCGGCCCGCTCCACAGATGTACAAAAAGAAACTGAATTCAGTCATTGCTATTACACCGCACTGCTTTCAATATGATGTTTATAGTGGTTTGTTAACAACAAACAAAACAATTATGAAGTGCTACTACTTCTCAGATAAAGGTCCCTTTAAATTAAACTACTTTCATGTCTCTCGCAGACATGCAATCAAGACATTTCCTCCTGTGGATGAATAAAGTATATCTAATCTAATGTAATCTAAATGTTTTCTCAATACTATAAAGGTTGTATTACAAAGTGTATAACACCATGTATGGTATTTTTCAGTGGCGGGCCGTGGGCCTGGGGCCTGGGCCTTCAGTGAGGTCCTACACAGTCCCACCCAAATTAATCCACCTCTTATTACTATCATTATGATGCCATGGCTCTAGACCAGGGCTGCTCAATACGTCGATCGAGGCGTAGTATTGGTAGATCGCATGACATTAAAAAAAATTGGCCCGCCCCCGTCATTTTCTCTATAGCACGTCTTTGTTCATTTATTAACCCTTGTGTTGCCTTAGGGTCAATTTGACCCGAATCAATATTACACCCTCCCCCCGCTTTAGGATTAATTTGACCCCATTCAATGTTTAATGTCGGTGTTCTTTCGGTAGTCAACAAACAAACATAAAGTGCCTCACACTTAAACTTGGAAAACAATATTAATTCTAATAATTTTCTGGAGGTTTTAATTGCTGGCGTCAAATTGAACCCAAAGGGTAAAATATGTTAGTAAATATAAAGGTAACAGGAGGGTGAAACATTGAATCGGGTCAAAATGACCCTAAGGCGACAGGTAGGGATGGGTATCGTTTGGGTTTTTTCCGATACCGGTGCTAAACCGGTACTTTTAAAACGATACCGGTGCCTAAACGGTGCCTGAACGATACTTTTTTTTTTTAAACGCACAATGAGGACATTAAAAACCTCTTTGGCCATATTCCCTGTAGAAGCCGTTATCATGGAGCACTGACACACAACGGATATCAGACTGTTAACATACACAATATATGTTCTCCATTATATGATGTGATATGTATTGTCATGTGCAGACTTTATAGGGTTAATCCTGTCACCAATCAGAGATACTGAAGATGACACATGACAAATAAAGTGTTGCTTCTGACAGCGAGAGGTCCACTGAAACAAAGTGACGCCCCACGGTCTTTATTCCTCCGTCATTATATTCCCGGTAACACCGGGTAAACAGCCGGGATCGCTGTACATCAACACATCTGCTGACAGACTGTCACGCTCGTAGCTCGTAGCTAGCGCTAGCTACGAGCTAACTTAAGCATGGTTATAATGGCTAATTTATTATTTCTTGGGCTACTTTTATGAATGCAAGACTTGCAGTCAACGATACGGTATTAATCTGAGTTCAGGCTGCTCGTCATCATCGGTCTCCGCGTGTTCAGGGGGACCGGTGACGTCTCCCCGTCGCGTCCAGCCTGACGCTGGTGTGCTCCACACGGGTTCACGTAGTCACACACGGCCAGCCTCCGCTGTCAGAGTTACATATGAGAGGCTCGCAACCTGCTGACAGGGCGGAGTCACCACAGAAGTTCACAACAATAGTTTTTTTCAATTTCAATCGGCTCAGGCACCGGAAAGAAGCACCGAAATGTGCGTTGCGTTTCGGTCCGGGTAATACCGGTTGTATTGGAACCGGGTTTCGGTACCCAACCCTAGCGACAGGAGGGTGAAATATTTAATCGGGTCAAAATGACCCTAAGGCGACAGGAGGGTTAAACTAAACAGCCGTCTGATGTTGATCGTATCTACACAACAGCATGTCATTTCTCTCGGCTCTCCGTCTCGCGCGCTGCAGAATGCATCGGGACGGAGAAAAAGAAGAAAAAAAAGTCACTTGCACTCGTTTGTTCACTAAACAGGGCATTGTCGCACCCAAAGCAGATTTCAAGTATATGCTCGACTCGACCAAATCGACATCTTCTCCTCCTTCCGCCATTGTGGGTTGAAAAAACAGCTTTGTAGTCCGCGAATTAATTCCTTTATCAAATTCAGTTTCCTAGTTCTTAGGTTTTGCATCTACCTGCCCATAGGCCCCGCCTCTCAATATTGATAATCCAATCAAAAGACGTGTAGCACTCCGCCTGCTAGCTGGCTCCTGTGCCGATTCCGGGGCCTTCTAGAAGGCCTAGAGGAGCCAACTCTAAAGCTGATTGGTTGACACAACATCGTCATTCCCATTCACTTGAAGCTACCAGCGCCCGCAATGTTGATTCTGAAGGCCTAAGGGCAGATTTTAGCCCCCTGGCAACACACGATGGCTGCATATGATTGGATAAAAGATCTAACATAAAGACCAGCCCTCCAAATCTCAACCTGGCGCTGGCAGCAGCGCAACCAAGAGGAACGCTATGAAATTAAGAGAATAACTCTTACTCTGGGAAATAATTGAATACATATTTGTGGGAAAATATATTTAGAAAAAATATATATATTCTGATGATGTTTAGGCCAGCAGAGAAGGCCTTGCTGGCCCTGACGGCCCGCCACTGGTATTTTTTCATGGCAACATTCACCTGCCTTTGGTTCACAATAAAACTGATAGTAAATACTATACAACTATTAAAGTGATCGGTATGAATCATTTTCAAATGAGAATATCGACATGTTGGTGAAACATGGCGCGTGTGTTTCATTGCATCGTCAAACCATATAAAAAAAGTGGAAGCAGGAAGTTAGAGGTACTTGCTTGTCGTCCACATGATGAGGTTACAATACATCAACACATGGTTATTCATCTACCCAATGCTATATTCATATCGTGCTTTCTTAGTTAATCAACTTTTAGTCAATATATTGATCCAATATATATAATAAATTTATTTATATCTGGATATTTGAGATCAAAGAGGCTCCAGACGGCGTGTTGTTACATCGTCAGTGAGCGGTGTCGTGCAGAGGAGAGAAACACCAACAAAGGGCGCGCGCGTCTCTCCCGCGGCACACTCTTTGTAGCCCACGTTGGGTTCACTCGTGCGTATGTTCACGGCAACGCAATCACTCCAGGTGTGTTTCTTTTGCATTAAGTGCTCGAACAGAGAGGCACCGACAGCGACCCAAGAGACACCACTTCCGGTGTCGACACGACGCGATACACGCGCTGCAGCCTCTCTGAAGCGTTACATTGTCTGAACGCCACGCGAAGAAAACGCAAACAACAAAAGGTGAAGCCAGAGGTCGACGCGTGTCTGTGAAGCCACCACGAGTCTTACCCTTCCTCCAGGTGCCAAGCCTCTCCGCAACTCGCCATCTCTGCCACCATCCTCTGTCTGTCTGTAACCAACCCCCCCGTTACACTGCCTGCTCTTCCGCCGCGTGCAGCGGCTGCGCACTCAGGCACCTGAGAGGCGACGAGATCCTCTCATCGGGATCTCGTTATAGGGCGCGATGCAGTAATGACCTCATCGAACCCGTTGTGGCTAAACTATTCTCATTACTTGTTACTTTGGGTGCATGGTCCCATCTTCAGAACTCGTACTATAAGTTCAACCTAAAAAAAAAAAGGAGCTCAAAGTTTCCTGAAAATCCGAAAATAAAAAGCGGACATTTTAATGTGTTGTTTCCTCTCACAAACAATGTGTGTAAGCAAGTGGCTAAAAAAATAAAAAATAAACAGATCTTCACACGCCATGTTGTTCACCACGCGCATCAACGGACGTACCGTGTGGGCGGAGCTACAGCATCCTGCCCTCTGCACGGGCTTTTTGTCTTCCTGATGGGGATTTACAGAATGTTTTTTACCCCTTTCTACGGTATCAGAGCGACATTCATACCAAGAATATATAAAAATATAAGATGTCTGCAGTCATCTGAGACATATCTGTAAGTTGCACATTTTCTCACACACATAAAAAGAGTAGCAAGCCCACGATGCAACTTGGTCACTTTGAGCGGGAAAACACGCGCATCAGATCTCAGAGCTGCAGTACCCAGAAGAAACCAGCAGATGTCACGTGAGACAACAACACGAGTATACAGCTCAGCAGCACAACCAGGCCTCCACAAATATATCCTTGCTCTGGAGGACTAATTCAAACTAGATGCACGTGGCCTATTCGACACATGCAATAACTGATCCTGAAATAAAATGTTAAATAAAAAAGGAATCAAGGTGTCCATCTGTGGCATACGCTCACTTGTCCATAAGAGAGAGCGAAAAGCTAGAGAGAGAGAGAGAGCTCTCTGTGATGTCCAGTGGGAGGAATGAGTGAAGGCTCAAGGGCTTTCATTTGATCTTCCACTCATTGATCTTTTTTCTTTTTTCCATCTCGCCATTAGCCCGTCCAACTTTCACGAATGGATATGCATTGCAGCAAGGGAGAGGGGGTGGGGGGGGGGAGATAGAGATGCCACAGACATTATCCAGGTCTTGTATCTAACGTTACATTCAATTAGGGAGAGATCAGGAGAGATCCTCTGTGCAAAAAGAGACAGGATCACATCAGACTTAGTGGCGAGACGATACCCCCAATACCTCAGGAAATTAGAGGAGATAAGCAAAGAGGAGGAGAGGGGGGAAGGAGAAAAGGATGGGGAAGGTCACGAGGAGAGGAGAGCAAGTGACAAGGCTAGCTCAGAAAAGAAGGGAAGGAGTCATTCAAATAACTTCAAGTAAGACATTTTCAGAGCTGATGGAGGATTGAAACTTAGAACTTGGACTCGAGTCGCAAAAGATGAGGATTTGGGACCGTCGTCCTTGAGACTTGACCGCCTTAAGATGAGACTCAAAGTGAGACAAAAAGCTGAGAAGACGTGACCTCTGTAACCAATAATGTCTCACCGAACTGCATTAGCCGCTCTGTGAGGCTGGACTCAGGCACTAAACTCATCGTACTTTAGATGGCAGCACTACAAACAAACTACAGATGAGGATCACATGATTGTCTTTAGTTTAGCAGTATTGGACAAATTGAAAATGTGGCCTGAGGATACTGTAAAAGTTAAGGAATCACCAAAGTTACTCTTCATATTGGTGGGAACTTGGATGTTTGGAATACATCCAACCATGAAGTAACTGTGGAGACATTTCACTCAACACTACAACTGTGATTAGGCACCAGGATTCATCCCCTGGGAACCATGACTGCATGTCACATTATTTATTTCCAATCCATCTCGTAGATGTTGAGATATTTCATCGGATCAGTGACAACTATGACCTTCCAGTGGCGCAAGAGGAAAAGTCAGAGCATAACCAAAGTCACTGGGATGCATCCTCTGGGGATCAGACTTTTCCGTCAACATCAACAACATTGACAATCAACAATGTGAATGCTGCAGATAATTAGTTCTACATTTCACTCACATAGAGATTCTATATGGTTTACTTGCAACTAGAAGTTCATTGTATTGTTTTGTGTTAAAGTGTTTCTTGGGGTTTGGGCTATTGTAATTAGCATGCTACACATTGATAGACTAGAAACATGCTTTGACTGGCAATTTAAGTTTCGAAGACTTGAGACTTGGCTCAAGACTACCCTGTAAATGAGATATACTGCATAGGATATCTCCATTGTATATAGTAAGCATTAAAAGCTAAAAGGTATATATTTCTTAAAACATTTTAAAACATATATAAGAAACAAGTGACATAATCGTTCCCTCCGCTGTGGCTCAGTTAAAACAGTCGTTCTTTGTGTACGTGTGTGTTATGACAGGGCTTCTATTTTTTTTTTTTTACAGATCGACCAACCTGTTTGGAAACGATGATGTCACACACCCTGGAGGTTTAATATGAGCCCTCATTGTGCGGACTCGTTATCCATCACATAGACACACACTGAAAATAACACGCAGCCATGAGGACGCTCAGTCAGGCAGGAAGAAAACCCAAAACCCCTCTGCTCAAACATTCCCGTATAACATTTATTCACACACGCATACGTACAAAAGGTGTCCTCTTACTCTGGAGATGAGGAACCCCATGTCCTTTCAATTTCAATGAGCCATTTTGCGATCGGGGGCTGAGTTATCGCTGGAAAGATCCAGAAGAACCAAAGAGCCGTGGCTGCTGCAACCCCGCAGAACGAAGCTGCAGCGGGGTGAACATGGACAAAGAACAACACCTTTGCGTAGAGAACATGGGAGAGAAGCTCTGGACGTGGTCCAGCCATGAGAGATTTCAGAAGCAACCTCATTCTATCGCGTACAACTGCATAATGTATAATGCATGGGCCTACAAGTTGGCGGGACGCTAAAATTATTTCCTGTGCAATCAATATGGATACACTCTATATATGAACGCGCAAAAGCACAGCAGTGTTGTTGGACTCGGAAACAGGGTTTTGAATCCACAAGGGAAGAATGTTTCTGAAAGTGTAAGTTGATTTTATGGCAGACAACGCTCGGACTTGGATTCAAAATCTAAGGGCTTGGGACTGAACTTCCCCCGCACCCCCTTTCCCTTTGATCTGATTTTCATTAACCAAAGCATATGTTTGTTTGTTCTTTCTTGATTATTATTTTTTTTTTTTTTTACATGTCATTGTTTTTCAGCAGTCATCTCGGTTTGCGTTTTTTTCCACTTGGGTTGAGATGTTTTATGAGTCCCTTGGGTATTTTATTTTCACCTCACACACATGGTTTGCACTTCTTTTGTTCTCTATTTTCACTGTTCTATCATTTGAATGAGAAAATAAACCAATATACCCTTTCTCATTTCAACTGTTCAACTTGTTTTAAATATACAGTCAAAGTCTTTGAGGTACAGTGTCATATGTATAGTGTGATGATGAAGATCATGCACAATAAAAGAACAACTAACTACAGCCATGCTAGAACCTCTGTGAGTGCTCTGCGCTCAATGCGTATACTTGAGCATGCTAATGTACTTACAATGACAATTCTAACATGATGAAGTTTAGCTCTGCCCATTATCGTAGCTTTGTGTGTTGCATGAGGACATGTTCTAATTAGCTCTTAACACAAAGTTCAACCAAGGCAGATGGGAATGAAGTAACTGAAGGTTTATCAGATATTTAGTCATAATTCTGCTCACAAACACATTTTGACCAGATTGGCACGACAGGAAGCGTCATTCTTTTTTTTCTTTTTCTTTTTTCCTGGACAATTTAACCTGCTGGAAATTCACTTTGGTCACTGCCTTGTGTATATATTTTGTTTCCTCTGTATATTTAGTATTTTAGTATTAGTATTTAGTATTGTTATTGTGTTTTGTGTTTTATTTTGATCTTTTATTAATGCTCCAATATGCACCCGCTGCTGTGATCCTGACATTTCCTCACATGTGGGACTAATAAAGGATTATCTTATTTTATCTAATTAAAGCCAGTCGGATTCATCCTCTCGGAATCACAAGTGTCTGGACAACATTTCATGACAATCTGTGACAGTTGAATATAAAGTGGTGGAATGACGGACCAACTAACATTGACATCGCTTGAGCCCCATCCAGCTAACGCGGCTAAAGACAACGTTTGACTGCTCAATATTCACCTAAAAAGCCTCCAAGTCAATCAAACAATATTTTAAAACATTGTTTGAAAGTATCACATTCTGTCTCTATCTACTTGTCCCACTGCTTCTTTGAATCACACTTATAGAGTTAAACATTGAAATCCAAGCGGCACATTTATTTTCTAATTGCATTGTATATTGAGTGTAATCATTTTCTAGTCTTTGACATGCAATATTTGACCTTGACTTGATCCCTGGCATTTATTTTAAAGAAAAGGTTTGTGGGTTAGAGAAACCTTTCTCTGCACATCAGTTTCTAACAACGGACCTACGGAACATTGAGGTGAAGAAGTGAAACCGTACAATATAGCGGTTAGATCGCTTATGTGCAAAGATTGGGATGTTTGTTCTGTGTGGAAAACATCTGTATCATGTGTGAATTGTGTATTTTATTAGATGTTAGGAACATCTGTCCTTGATGTTGTATGTGTGTAACACCTACTATACAGTCTTACCGTCCAGAAACTCATTTTATTGTTCCCCCTTTCACCAGAGGGGATTGGCTTTAATGATTGTGCATTTTCACATGTTAACAGATTTCCTGTCTCTGGACATAAAAATAACTGGATGGAGGGAAGAAACGGAGAAATGGAGACATTAGTTTAGGCAATAAGGGGAATAAAAGATGAACGCAGTGACTGCATGGTCTCTGAGGAACCTGGATGTGAGTTTCTGAGTTGACTACCCCTGTGTCTTTCTTATCTCACATTAGTTTACACCCAACCATCTCTTCCACAAACACTCCACTTATTGCTCTATATTATTACACACAGCGTGTCTGTACATTGTATGTTTTGTTATGGCCTCTTTCTCTTTTTATTTCTTTGTTTGGTTCATATTTCAGAGGGTCCTGGGATGTAATGTGGGAGTTTAATGTGAGGGAAGCGACTGGAGGCCATATTCTACTTTGCCTCTGAGACGCAGACGCCCCCCCGGCCCCTCTTTTCAGAGTGACTCAGCACAGTAGTGCGGAGGCAGGGGGTCAAAAAATCCCCTGCCCTCCGCCTACACTCAAAACATGTGGGAATGGGAAAACTTTATCCTATATTTAACCTCCAGGTGTCTTTCTGGTTTGAGTGCTGCCCTCAGTAACTGAGTCATCAGCAGCTGTGTGTCGGTCGACGGCTTATCTGAGAGGGGAAAATAAGGTTGACATTTTTCTTGGGGGTTAGTTGGAGACTTATAGCAGTCAAGGAAAAGCTGTGTGTTCCCCCGAATGCTTCACACTCACCTCTCTGATGATGATTTTCCACTTTAAAGCTGTACGTTTTTTTTTTAGTGTGTGTACATTAGAATTGTCTGAAATCAAAAGAGGCGAGAGACAAAAGAAACAGTCACTGTAATTGTGTCCACACATTGTGAATCTTTACCGTGTGCAGTCAGCAACATGATACGGCAACGATTAACACAACAGAAAAACAGCTCCCCTCCTTATGAAAAGTAAAGCCTCTTCCCTTAATAGTTACCAAACAATTTCTTACACAGAGACTAAAAGATTACGATCTTGGCTCGGCGATGTCTGTGGCGGCGTGAAGTGGCAGCATTCCCAGAAGGTAAAGAGACCGGGGTTGATAAACAGTACGTCTATATACGTCTTTCCTGGCAACATGAAGTTACCATTTGAACAGAAAGCGTCAATGCTGAGTCAAGTCACTTAGTGCTCTCATCCATCAAACCTGTCCAAAGGAGAGCAGCATATATGCTCATATATTATTACGTGTTATATATTATCTAGATATTCACAATAAAGTCAAAAAGACCGACTCAGCGCAAATCTCCCAATGCATCAGCATTTTTAAGAGCACGAGAGCGATTCCCCTGAGACAGAAAGGGGATTTTACCCGTCTCTCTCTCTTCTGTTCAGGATTTGTGGCCTCTTGGAGCAGGTTTTCTTCTCAAAGGAAGTCAGGATTTGGATTCCTCTGAAGAACAAGCCGCATAAAGGTAAGAGACGAACACTTTCTTCTGAACATATTTGCTCGATGTGAACACATCCACGCTTGCTCCGTTGAGTTCTGAGGCCAAGCACAGAGTTTACACCACGCCGGGTTTTAAATGAAGTCTGTCCCGTGACATCACATGTCCTCCCTTCTCACTTCCATGTGCCCTCTCTCATGCATGTCGCCCCGTGTTGCCAAAAAAAGTGAAACAACTTTACAAAGACATTGACACAACAACATAAATATACTTTCCCCATACTCTCACCAAACACACAATCTTGTACCCTTGGAAACCTCAGAGCCAGCAGAGCGATAAGATTAGAGGAAGTACGTGGGTGTGAAATAGTTGTGGTGTGGGACTTTGACATAATCTACACGGACTGCAGGCCCTGCATTTTATTAGCGTTCAAGCTGATTGGACGACCCAGGCACTGAGGACCCCCACACAAGGAGCCTGTGATTCTGGGCTTGGAACTGAACAGATGGAGTATTTACACAAACACTCACATTGAACAAGCAATACCTGTGCATTAGTCGGCCAATTCAGACGTAACTATGCTGACATGTGCTTTCACAGCAGAGCAGATGTATGTGTGACACTACACTGTATCCCATCATGAACATGTCAGATTGCTTCTTTAAATATATATTTTTTATTTTTTTTAATGGTTTATTTAATAAGGGACAATGCACATTGATAAAAACATTGCAGTAAATGTGCCAGTTAGCCAAGAGGCTATTTTTCATCTGTAGTCCCAAGCTACAGAGGCGGCCGTTGGTCTGAGGGCATTAACCCTGAGGTTGTGACCCAGCACCGAGCTTGACAAGGCTCTCTTTGTTTAATGTTTAATGCCAATGCCGATAACCGCGACAATGACAGTTGGACGTCTCTGACCCATGGAAATGAACGCTGCCATTCATCAATGCACAGGGCTAATGGAATCTATACAACTGAATTATTAAGCACGACACAGGAGATCTTTGTACCAGTTTAATGGAAGCACACAGCCCATGTATCAGTGTGGGAATTTATTCGTCATGCAAGAGTTTGCTACTTCAAATTATTTTGTTTGTTAGTGCAAACAGAAGCAACGGTGCCCTTTGTGTTGCTGCTGTTAACAGATGTGTTTCATCTCAATCCTCTCGATCGTCTCCATCGGTCTACCAGCGTCCAGGTCTCCGCCTCCGTCTGCATCGAGCATTCACAGGTCTCAAGAGTACTTCTGCGATGCACATTGAGAGAAAGACAGAATATCGTGAAACATATATAGTTGGTCTCCAATCAGCGTGATGCGTTTGCTGAAAGCTGCTCCGAGATGGAAGGAGAACAGAAAAAGGGGGGCGGGGGATAAAATGAGAATTTATTCAATCAATCTTAATGGCACAAGAACAGCACTTTGTGGAGGGTTGCAGTGGGGGGAAAGGGGCAGGGTGTGGTGGGTAAGAAATAGATTTTAAGAGGAGAAATAGTCAGAAAGAGAAGACAAATAAGAGAGTAAAATCATGGGAGTATATTTGTATATATTGTCATTGAATCCTTGTGATTAGAGAAAAAAAACTTTAAATGACTGAATGCCATAAACTTTAATTTTCCTGCAGTTCTTTGTGATGTTATTATATTAACTTAATTGCGTACATGGTTAGATTTGGATGTGATTTCAAATGTCAAATGGTCAAACGTTTTCATTCTCTACTGTGAAGTATATCTTTCCACTTTCCAGGAACTAAAGAGTCAAAGCTGTGAACAGAAATAGCAGTTGTTCCATGCAATAAGATCTCGCTATTGCTCAGCAGAAAGCCCTTATAATAAATAAAAGGAAGGGGAAAGGGTTTCTCTCCGAGCCGCTGTCTACAGGCTATCGATTGTCTATTTGTTTATTTGGTTAGAAAAGTGCCCTCAGATCATGTTTCCCTAATCGAGGCAGATTACAGAAAGAAATACGATGCTGTATACATTAGGTTGCATGATGTTAGCCTTCTACTGAAGTTCACGTCATAATGCTCCAGTAATTAGATTTGGTGTATTGTGCATTAGGCCTCGTTAAGGAAAGAGAAGAATACAGACCGACTATTACTGACAAAGAGTAACATGGAGACAGAAGGGGTGAAATGTTCCTGTAATGTAACAGGGTCCCCCACACGGTTTACACCATGAGGACTTGACAACAGACTGTCGAAGCCATAGCTCATCACTGAGATATATCTTAAGCTTTATTTCTCCTTTATATCATAAATCATATTTATATCCAATAAGGACATACGGCTTTGAACGTGACCTTGGCCGCTCCATCTAACACCGTAGAAAGGTATTCACATAGTCACTGTTTCCATACAGCTGAGTCATCAGTGGATGTTATCCAAAGAGACATCTTTAGTGTAAATTAACACATTGGACGTTTGAACCGGAGATTTAGTTTTATGGTTCCGTTCTTTAATACTGAAGACACATGGTCCTCTGGGGTGATTCTGGACTAATGTGAATCCAGACACTCTTCTAATGGGAGACCATTACAAGAAACACTGCAAGATGTATCCATTTTTTATGAGAGGGATGTGTTGGCGCCGTATCAGGGGCCGCCCCCCTCACTGGTTACATCTGCACTGTGTCCAATAGGATTCAGAAAAGCAAGTACAAAAAAAAAGGTTCAGTCTTTTGGGGGCTATGGATCATAAAGTGGATCCTTGAGTAGATTGTGTGTACAAATTATTAGACTTGTTCAAAGAATGAGATGGAAAATTATTCCAAGATGAGGTGTTACAGATTTAACTACCACAAAGTAAGATAAGATAAGATAAGATAATCCTTTATTAGTCCCACAGTGAAGACATCTCAGGATCACAGCAACGGGTGCACATTAGAGCATTGATTTAAAAAAAACACAATAACAATACTAAATACTAATACTAAAATACTAAATATACAGAGGAAACAAAATATATACACAAGGCAGTGACCAAAGTGAATTTCCAGCAGTAAATATATAGTTCAGTTTATAGCTCAACCTCCACCAACTGCATGGAACATGCTACTGTACACATTAGAAAAGAGGGTAACATCCAAATTAAATATTTAAAAAAGTAACTCTTTCTCTGGAATGTTTTTCCTGCATTATGAGTACTTTGACTTTTTAAACTTTACGTAAAATGTGCTTATACTTTGACATATAAATACATTGTTAGGACGTGTAGGGTCTTTGCTTGTAAAACATTGTTTCTATATTGCAGTATTGTGGCTTTTACTTGTGTAAAGGATGTATTGTGCACGGCAGAATGGGGACTATACAGCAAATATTGCATTTAAAGAAAGATGGTTATTAATAAGAAATATTTGGGGGGTCGCGAGTCTCTAGAGGAGACACAGTTCCGGTAAGGTTGAACGTGACCACGTCAAATGATGGGGACCTTATCTGATGCACTGATATAAGGACTTCTGGGCTGATGACGATAGTGTCTCCCCGTAATAGCGATGACAGATTGCTCATGATTCCTCATAACTATCCCTTCTCGTCCCTCCTGTTGCCCACGCGACAGCAGCGCGGTCATCCTCAGCGAGGGGGCCCACCTGCTGTCCCGCTGCGCGCTGCAGTGGCTGCGAGACGATGAGCCGGCGGCTCGAGATGATTAGTGCACAGCTGGAAATAAAGGCGGACCTGTAACACCTGAACGGACTCTTACCCGCGCGACACCGCACGCGCGCACGCACGAGCGACGCGATTACGCACTCTCCACCCCGGGGAGACCCAGAGATGATGTCCCGTGTGCCGGGCGGCGGCAGGACAACCGGCACCTTTTTGTCTGCTTGTCTGTTCTCCGCGTGTCAAGCCCTTCGGAATTGCGGGGAGGTCCAGTGCGGCGATGGCCACCAGTGCTGCCCGCCCATCGTCACTGGGAACGGCAGCTCCGCGGTGCACTGCTGCAAGCTCCCCATCCACATCTTCTTCGACAACGTCGGCTGGTTCACGCGGAAGCTGTCGGGCATCCTGATCCTGTTGCTGCTTTTCGCCATGGGCTACTTCATTCAGCGGATCATCTGCCCGCGGCCCCGCCGCCACCCAGCCAATGACCGCAGCGAGGAGCCCTCCCTCTTTCACGGGGGGCACCCGTCGGTGTCCCAGGACTCCCTACTGGACCGGTACCCCGAATACAGCCTCGGGGACTTCGCCTCTCCGAACCTGCCAGCATACGATGAGGTCAAAAATTTGCCCACGTATGAGGAGAGCATGCAGGAGATGCACAGAGACCGGTCCGATGACAACTTGCTGTCGGGAAGCGAGAGGGGAGGTGAGGGCAGGGGGCGAGCGGCCGGACCGAGAGCCGGGGACCAGAGGCGGGATGTCCTGGAGGGGTCGGGACCGCAGCGCAGCCCGAGGACATGTCGGAACTCGGTCTGAGACAATGAGGCATTCTTATTTTAATAGAATCAGGGTCATTGTCTTGCAGAGATACACTGAAGTGCAATTGTAATCCTGAATGTTAAGAATAAAAGGAGGAGGCTGAGAAAATGCACGTGTTTTGTAAGATTATAGAGGATTACTCGCTTTTTGTATGCAAATGCCCGCTTGGGTTAAGTAAAGGAGATTATGAAGGCGGCTGGAATTGGCGCTCTTTGTGATAAGGACAGCTCATTTGGCTCCGGTACAATCGCATTAAGTTTCACTGAAGCGCCTCAATTTAAAGTGGCACCGTGAGACAGTTTTCCTTCTGTCAAATGCTCGTCCTTTCTTAGTCCCAATGCCAAGTATTCTGCTGGACCTGAAAGACCTGCTTTTCTTTTATATATTCCCAATTGCATTTGCATCCAAAAGCAATATATATATAACCTGCAATGTGGTCTGAGGGAGAGAAGGGATGAATATCACTTGGAATACTTTCTGCAGCACACATTTGGGTTTATCAGCCAGCTTTTAGGCCAGTTCATTTGAGGTCTTATCAGTATGAACGCAGTACTTTTCCAAAGTGACTCACACGCATGCACATAAACACATCAGTGGGGGCTGACAGATGAGCATTTTATCAGTGGCATGAGCCATGGCTGATATGCTGACTGCAAAAGCTGTAGCCACAGAAGAGAAATGCTATTTTTTTTAAATGCTGGGATGGGAGCCTTGCTGCCCGAAGCTGCATGTATCAGTGACTCCCTGGTTCTGTATTCATAAAAGCAAAAGGTAGATTTTACAGCTGGCGTATACGGCTTAAACTGCCAAGATACAAAGTTGTGATTTGATAACATGTCAGGCAACATCACAACTGCTGCTGCAAGCTGAAAGCAGCAAAGACAAAGGGACATGCCACAGGAAACAAGGGAGGGACAACGGCAGTTATTTATTTGTTATTGAAAGTGGTCTTTTAAAACCTAAAAGTCTACTTGTATGTTTACCTTATGTATGTAACCGCGCCCTGTTAATTTAATTTAAAGTGTTGCTGTTGGAAATAGAAAACCAAGCTGACAACACACACCACATGCCTATAATGGCCTATTTGCCATGGTTTTACACTAAAGTTGCATTTGCTTTGAACCGTCTCATTATGTGACAATATTCAACAAAAAGCACATTTGTTATTGTCACTTTACTTTGACATTAATTGGGTGTGTGGTAAACAGTCACGCTTGCCGTATCCTCTCTCCAGAACAGACTTAAAGCAATGTTAGCACATCATTAGTAACACGCGAACAGAGAAGAAAGGTCAATTACAACAACAATTTAGGAATCGAATAACATGACAATCATCATCACAGTCAAACATGTTCTCCATTGGTTCCCAGAGCCCAAGATTATATTTTCTAATGCTCATAATTATATGTAGTTTAACAACGGGCTCGCAAAAACCTGCAAAAATCCACATTACGAGGCTGGAAGAAGTGTTAAAAAAAAGAGGCTTGAAAAAGGCGTGAATGACGAGAATCAATCAATTCTTAATTTCACTGATTGAACCAAATATTTGCCATTTGCGATTATTTAAAAAAATAATAATAATAATGATTATTATTATTTACCTGTCCTGCATGAGAAAGTGTTTGTATAAAAAATGTCCAGCTTTATTTAGCTATCATGTCCTTAATGGTTCTCTACTTGTGCCTCACCAGGTGTAAAGCACCCGGTGACCTTCACCTTAGTAAAGTAATCTGCTATCAGGAAGAACAATAAATATCATTAGTACATTGGATCAAAGGACCGTTATTCACCACAATAAGTAACTTAAATTTTGTGCAAGTTTAGCTAAAACATATGGAAGATGTTGTTGTTAAAACATCCGTATCTGCAAACGTAGACTTTACAATTGGAGACTTTGAGCTCCTCGAATGCTCCCGACACTGAAGGTCTGAGTGTGATTGTGGTGGCTTGTGTAATCCAATAGTGCCAGACCATGATGGTGGAGCCAACAGTGAACACTGATGGCTTTCCTTTCCACAGGGGCACTTGTGGTTGGCTCAAGTTTGCTCTTAAAAGCATTGAATGCATGCTCAAAACCCACTGATGGGTAGATGAGGTTGACTATGTGACCCTACGATGCAAGAAGACCTATATATATATACAGGACTGTCTCAGAAAATTAGAATATTGTGATAAAGTTCTTTATTTTCTGTAATGCAATTAAAAAATTATTAAATATTAAAAGAATAAAAGGCTTGCAATATTTCAGTTGATTTGTAATGAATCCAGAATGCATGACATTTTTGTTTTTTTAATTGCATTACAGAAAATAAAGAACTTTATCACAATATTCTAATTTTCTGAGACAGTCCTGTATATATATATATATAGCACTCAAACCATACGAGGTGTGAATGCTGGGCTCCACTTTGACCTTGCAGTTCATTGTAAACAAGCTCAAATATCTAAGTTGTAACAGAGGTTTTGGGGGTATAGGGCATAACCAACAGTCCCCCAGCATGAAACATTAATCATGTATAGCATCCCTGGCAGGGGAGAGGACAGTGATTAGTGATACTGTGGCGTCTCCTTTCCTGAAAATCCACATTCCAAATCCAAACATAGCGTATTTGTGCACAAACATATACAGAGACACAAAGACAGATACACACTACACACACGACATCAGAATGTGCGTCAATGATGCAGTTATTTTATGACTCACTGGACCAAAGAATGGATCAACTCGAAAAGGTCAAATCAATAAGCACTATCCTTCTCATAAATTCTAAATTATATCCGGGAAGTGTATTTTTAGGGCAGCTACATTGTTTGGTCGTCAATCAAATATGAGAACTTGCAAGTCATTGGATATTAAGCTCTGTGGTGAAATCAAAGCACGGTATATATTTGGCGCAAAGTAGTAGAAAATATTAAATATAAGCCTGTTTATTCTGAGAAACAAAAGTGTCGGGGAAAGTGTGTAGAATACACAACACCGGTTCAGTAGATTCAGATTCTTTTCATGAACAATATGTAAAATCTGAGTCTGCTATGTATATTGAATGAGCGATGAAGACGTCATGAGCAAGTAATGCATGTGAAACCCGACTCCTCGCTGATGAGTCTTTGCATAGATTATTGGTGTTTGGTCAACTCTAGCCAATGATTTTTCAGTAAGTAGGCTGAAAAGCAAGTAGATGCAGGAAGTAAAATAAGAGTCAGAGAGAGATTTAGGCAAGAAGCGGCTAAAAACGTCGACCATTTAATCTGATGTTTCATCTGTGGCCACTCAGTTTCAGGGATTGTGACGATCAATTAGAAGTTTCTGTCCACATCATCTTGATATAGTTGGGCAGTCTTTTTTTTTTTGGAGAGCCCTGAGACAGATCTTCCCCCTCATTCGTCCCACCTGGGTAACTCAACGAGATGGATAGGCTATAATGGTCCGCTGATGTACTGGCCCTCCGCCATCCAGGGGGTGGAGCTGCATGGCAAGCGTTCGGTTTCACACCTCAGCAGAAAAGGAAATGCAAGAATAACTCAAAGAGGAGCACATATTGGACTCTATAACACGCATGCACCCAGAAATACCTCTGGTGTAAAATGCAAAGCTGAATAAACATGTCAAAGCTGCTCTTTGATCTTTGTATAAAACCCGTGAAACATCACCACTTATATGAATACAGGGATATAGAGAGTAAGGAGAAAAAAAGGAAACTTCTGGATGAATATATACAGTATTTTAATCAGTTGAGTGTTTCCAGAAGGAACATTGTTGAATAAATAAAATGTAAAAATATCTATCCATACGAAAAAACAAAGTCAAACATCAGTGACGAAAAGCAAAGCAATACATTTATGCATAACTGAGCATTTCAAGTTAATTTGAATAGAAAAAGATAATAATTAACTTAAAACTTGCCGATAAGAGAGAAAGGCCATAATGGTGTTAAACAAGTAATATTAATAGACACTTCTAGTTGAATGATAACAGAATGTAACAGAATGCCATGTACAATGTTCTGCAAATGTGCCCCAAGACTGAAGTGTAAAAGTCAAGTGTCATTTTCTTCATGGTCTTTTTTATCTTCACATCTCCAAATGTTCCCTTTTGTTTGTTCTTGAAGTTAATGTACTTTCAACTAATAGTAGCCATTTTACCCTAAAGTACAAACATTTGTGTTACTTTGAGGCCGAGCCAAACGACTTCATATTCACCAAATGTCCAAAACACATGGGAATAGAGTTCTGCGAAGCGGATGTTTTAGAGAAAGGTCCCCTGAACTTTAACGCAGGGGGGCCACGCTGCTTCTCACAGAGGCGTTTGCAGCTTTCTCTCTCTCTTTAGCCAACTCCATATCTATCTTTGCCTGAATTTTCTCCCAGTCAACCTCAACCTGGCAGAGAGACAGAAAGATTAGACGACATTAATACAATACTGTAGTTTGGGTTGATCAGAATGGAATTGACAACACAAAGCTTCTAAATAAGTCACATTACTTAAGGGGGGTATTGCATTGGACGCTCGAAAAGTGTGGTATGCTTTAATGTTTTTCCCCTCCTGATAAGACTGCGGGATCCTTTGCAGCAAGAGCCATCCCACTAGTACTTCTCCAAGATTAAACATCTCTGGCAGTACACACACCAACAACAACTTCCAGGCTTTCCTCCATTTTAGACTTCAATCTGCAGCCTCTTCCAATTGGACAGCAGAGAAAAAGCCTAAGTGTCAAGTGTTCATCCTGTCAAGAGTTAACCATTTTCAACTGAAGGCACTCAAGAGTGTATAAGCAGAGCGTAACATGTTAATAACCTCTAAAAAACTATTCAAAGAAGACACCCACCACTGCCATAAAATGCTCCCAGTGTGATCGCCGCCTAAATCGATGGATGCGTGATGCTGTCCTAACTTACCCCTTCAGCGTACTGCAGGAATCTCTTATTTGTCTCCTTCCTGCCAAATTTCTGTAGGAACTTCCCTCTATAGGCCAGCACAGTGTCCACGTGGGTCTTGTGTTTAACTGCCAGCTCCAATGCCCTGGAGACAAGATGGCAAGATGCAGATAACGGACATGCTTCACCGGAACTCTCACTCAAGCATTATTATTATTCTATTCGAGTATGAGCATCCTCCAAACGACTTGTACTCGCCCTCTCCTTCCAGCCGTTACCTTGTACACCCATTCGCCCATTCACCCTGAGTCGTACCTCTCCCAGTTGAAGAGGTCAATGCTGACTCGTATGGCTTGGTAGACGAGACCAGCTTGTAACAGCGTGGCCTCAGCCTCCTGGGTCTGACCGCTGAACATCAGCATGTGGGCCAAAGACGACTCCTTCGATGGCTGCTCCTTTATCACGTTGATGTACTGCACCCTCGGTAACTGAAAGAGGGATTGCGAATGGGAGGACTTTTAATTGGCCTCTTTGCCCATGCTTCTGTTAAAAAAAATCATTGTTTCAGTTAAAGCAATTGTTTGCGTGTATGCTTGTGTTGGAAGACCTGGCTAAACAAAAAGTGTGATCAATTGAATTGGGCCATAACCAATGCCATTACCTCTCCAATGGCGGCATAGGCCATCTCCGCTGTCGTCAACTCCCGGTTTGCCATTGCCATACCAGCAAGACATGCCCACAAAGATTGGTCCTACAGACGTTGGGAGCAGAGGTGTTTTTAGATAACAATAACTCACCGTCTGACACGATGACCTGGAGACCATTTCCAGCGAGCAGAGACTAAGAATGCCACTAAACATAAAGAGGATGGCAGATTCAAAATGTGTTATAGGTGTGTGTGTGTGTGTGTGTGTGTGTGTGTGTGCACAGCAACGGGGTGAGATGGGGTCTTTATAGAGCCCATTACACCCTGCTCGTATCCTGGCAGGCGTCATTGTAGTCAGACTCCAAGCCGTTAAGAAAACACGCATGACAAACACAAAAACAAACTTAAACATCTGCTGTACACAACATCAAACAGTGTACACAAATGTGTCACCACTTTATTTCATGCAGCTGCAGTCATTCAAGTGAAGTCTTAGTTTATTCGTGTTTAAATGCAATCTACCGCATGTCATGTAAGCTTTTGTGTGTGTATGGCTCTGAACTATTTCATGTGTCAACTCCTATTTGGTCAAGGCTTACTGACAATGAGTGTGATTCTGGGAAAAGCTGTGCTGCCACCAAACCCTGACCAGAAGTAGAGGGGGGAGGGGTCGAGGGAAAAAGCTCTTAAAACCAGTGCCTCTCTCTCCGTCCCTTTTGTCCCACCCTCTTCTTGCCACTCCATTTCTCCAGGGTTGCGGTTATTGCATCATCGCCCAAGTGAAGAAACAAACAACCATTCAGCGTGCGTGTGTGTGTGTGTGTGTGTGCGTGTGAAGAGTTGACACATGCATATGGTGGTGTGTGTATTTATGAGTGAGGTCTTTGGGGGCTAAATCCGGTAAATGGTGTCACCAGGCTAATTGAAGGCTAATTAAAGCCTGCTGGTCTGGTCCCATAAACCTGTCTACAAACGTCTCATGTCAGACTCCGTCTCGCTCTTTCATACACATATGCATGCGAGTGACACACACTACACAGGAGCCTGGACGCCTCCCGAGCAGGAGGCTACACAGGATGTGCCACACCGCCTTGAGATCAATTATATCAATAGAAATGTAAAATAGAAGACGTCTAGTCAATGCAAAGAAGTACTCGACACTGTGATTTTGTCTGGGTATCCAACAGCTTATGTGATAATGATGTCACAGCAGCACGGCTATGTCCTCACTGGCACACTTACGCACGTGAACAAAGAGACGCTGGTTTCCTATCTTACCTTGGCGAAGCGGCAGAGGCGCAGTGCATCCTCCCAGCGTGCTGTGGTGCTGTATTCGTGCAGGAGGGCCGCGTAGGGAGCTACGCTGCTGTAAACCAGTGAACCGTCCCCTTGGCGCAACGTCACCTTGGTGCCAACATAGCTCAGAATGTGGGGTGCACGGCTGAACTCACTTCAAAAGGGGACAAGGGGACAAACACACGCGTAAGTAACCATCTTCAAAGTGTTGCCGTCATAGAGAAGCCAGCATAGTAGACAACGGATTGTGCTTATCCAGAATACAACAAACAAAGTATTGACCATGTAGTGCTTTCCAGTTTGCATACGTGTGCATGTGTGTGTCAGGATTTATAATACAAAGAGAAATGTTGTAGCCAGATCTACAATTTTGCTGAACCGATATAATCACATTGACAGTGTATTTATTCAGGTGTTTCAGGTGTTCCTGTTTGCACATTGCATAAAAACAAACGGAATACTAGAACGGGCACTCGGTAGAGCGCATACCTTCGCACATCACAAGATTGGGCATTGAATTATGAACATTTTGGCATTAGTTGCATGCCAATTGGATAGAAATTGACCGCGCTATGGTAAAAAGAAGATGTTGACCTTTTCATGACCTTGACCTTTGACCCGATCGATCCCAAAATCTAATCAAATGGTCCCCGGATAATAACCAATCATCCCACCAAATTTCATGCGATTCAGTTTAATACTTTTTTACTTATGCGAATAACACGCATACAAATAAATAAATAAATACACGGCGATCAAAACATTACCTTCCGCATTTTCAATGCGAAGGTAATAACAAATAAATCTGGCCGCTGGAGCCCCAACAGAGTAAAAGTGGGGGGGGGAGAAAAGAAAAATACCAAGTCAAATTGAGGTAGTGTGACCATAACGTGATTGATGGTGGTATGATTCAGCACTGGAAGTGTAGAAATGAACAACAATGAGCCATAAACCACTGACCAGAGGAGAGACAAGTGAAACCAGTCTGTGATCGCCCGTATACAAAGTGCAGAGCAGCTTATTTACTGAAGCTGAAGTTGAGGCCTTTAGGGTAGGAAGCATTGTACAATTTGACAGATGCTGGCAAAAAATAGTGCCTTAAGTGCTATGTGCTGTACCTCCGGAATGAGCTGGAAGACTCCTCTTTTACATATCTGACTCTCTGGTGAACAGTATCAGCCGTTTATGAAAAGATACCAGTATAAACGTGGTGGAAGATGACTGCACGTCTACCTGCCGTCCTTGATGTGCAGCGTTTTTGGCAGCAGCTCCTTGTCAGTGAAGACGGCACTTGGGTAGTACCACACTGTGAACTGGTTGTCTTGGATTCCACACAGGATGTTAGCGGCGTCGTTCCACGCCATACTGTGAACCATGCTACCTGCAGGACAGAGGACTCACAATAATCACGTTCATCTGACAGCAGCCACACTTGCGTGTAAAAAAACAAAGAGTCACAACATACATCTTCCCGAGAGAGTTCCTTTCTTCTCGTCTCACCAATTTTGAAGATTTTGGGTTCCCGCCCGAGATGACGCACTGAGGTCAAGTAGAGGTCACGGTTCTTGTCTATTAGGGCGATCTTCCTCTCAGTAGATGGTCCACACTGGTCCAGAGCTATCTCCACCACCTCCAGCTACACATGAGCACAAAGGTAAGATGTCACAGTTCAGTGAATAATGGACGGACCACAAAAGATCAGGAAAGAAAAGGAAAAAGAGGAAATATATATATAATAAAAATGAATAACTTTTCATTTGTAAAGTATTTCATTCACACAGAAGAATAAAAAAAGAAATGTTAAATGATTTTTTAAAATTTAGACTATTTTGCGACATACTATATTGTGATATATGCTGTTATCAAAATATGAAATCACCTATATTGAGATAAAAGTCCTGTGTGTGTGTGTGTACACTGTCTTGGAGCTGTGGAGTACTGGCAGACGACGCCATGCTGACAAACAGTAACTACTGCGACGTGTCTTCATTTTTTATTTTCTTCTAATTCTTCCCTTAATTTTGTCGCTTAGTTTGACTCCAGAGCCATTCCCCCATATTCTTCCTGCGGCTTTATTGTTTCTCTCCCTCTTGGGTATGGGTAAGTATATTCTTTTAGCACAGATACTACTTTGAAAAGACTATTCCCCCACACACACATACATACACATAGGTCTATTTAGATGAAACATTGCCACTACCTTTAGCTAAAGTTCAATGCAGGCAGGCAAACTGTCAGCACGTAAAAGACAGAAAATAAGGAGCTGCATCCATCTCAGTGCGGGCTTGGCTATAGCTAACTTCAATATACAGTAAACAAATTGTCACGACGCTATTAGAGTGGACCAAGTAGCACGACTCAGACAGGAGTCACAAAGAATACTGTCTTTGGTTGGAAACAGGCTGGGTCAAAACCGGGAGATCAGTCGAAGAAGCAAACAAGTCCAAAAAGGGGCAGGGCAGAGAATCAGAGGTCAGGGCAGGCAGGCAGGGTCAGAACAGGCAGGTCAGGAATATACTCTAATAACGCTGGAGAACTTGGCACGAAAACACAAGACAATCTGGCAGAGGACAAGTGGAAGTGAGGGAGCTAAATAGTGAGGGACTAATGAGGGGATGCTCTGCAGGTGAGAAGGGCGTGAGGACCAGGTGAAGGGAATGAGGGACTAACGAGGGTGATCAGAGGCAGGTGAGGGGAGTTGGATTGACGAGATGGTGTGACAGGATGAAAACAACTATTACAAAAAGGAAGGCGTGGAGCTAAACTGTTACACAAATGCTGGCCCTAATTGAACCAAACAGCCGACTATACATTTCCTCAAAGTTGGGAACACAGATCCACATTTCTGAAGTGATCATATATCCTGACAGCACCCATATAAGTTCTAACTAGTTTACCACGAGCTTATTAGTTTGGTGATGCAGGTTACAAGTTATTAACAGTACTTGCATCCTCCACAAACGATCACCGCACAAGCTAATCGTTTGATTGTTTTATGTAAATATGTATGTGTGGGTATTTATGTGTGTGTGTGTATATGTATATGTGTGTGAATATGTATGTATGTGTATGTATATGTGTATATGTATATATATATATATATACAGGTATATGTATATGGTTCTCTGAAATAAGTTTTTTTGTGAAATCATAGGTTAGGGCACTTATAAGCTTGATAGCTTCAGCCTTGACCCTTTCGGTTAGCCACTTTCTTCTTTTGTTGAATTTTGATTTTTTTTATATTATGCTGTTCAAAATAAACTAAACTAAACTAAACTAGTAGTCTGATGTATAAACATATATTAAAACCCATCATTCACCCAACTTTGTAACAGACAATCATTTTACATTCGTAATGTTTCCAAATGCTGCAGCAAAAAGTCTTGAATTTCCTAAAGGGGTTGGAGCACTTCCTTGATACCGATGCACGTAAGGTCATTTCAGGGCGAAGGATTACACACCTTGTGAGTCAAGGGCTTGCCATCGCCGAGCGCTTTCCCAGTCAGCGTGTCGAAGAGAAGGACGACTGGTGTAAAGACACAAAAAGAGAACACTGTAAAAGCCCAGTCCATCCTATTTACATGATTAAAGTGGGGACAGCGGCCCTCTACCTTTTTCATCACTCTTGTCTCGGATGGCGATGGTGTCATTACTAAGCGAGACACCTTGTGCATTTAGGATGTCGGCTCTCATACCAGGGAACTTGGGAGAGGAAATCAATCTTCCCTCATAGGAGAATGTATATAACCCCGCTCCATCCACGAGCAGAACATGTCTGGGTGGGAGAGACAGGAGAACACAGGAGATGAGTCAAATAATGTACTGTGTATCCATGATGTTATCGGTGGGTGAGTGGGATGGCAGGGAGAAGGAAGAAGGGGACCAAGTAAGGAGATATGATATATGTGAAAGAGTAAAAGAATAAACACTCTTTAACAGTTAATCAATTGACACAGGCAGGCAATTTAGACATGCAATGCACAGTAACACAACTTTAACATACTCAGCAAGACTCATCAATCTTAAATGAGATTTCAGAATGGCCAATAATCTATTTATCTATGCTGAGTGTCAGGGACACCGCACTTGAGTATTGCACAAGAGCTACTCCATATTAATACAATTTCCCCCAGTGTTTTCACTCTCCGCCTTCCTGTATGACAAGGCCGGCTAATCTAGATCACAGACTCTGTGTGCGTGTGTGTGTGTGTGTGTGTGCTTGGTTTGCTGCTTGATGAGTGATCAGCGTGGAGCAATGAAGCATTCGACAAGCTCTTAGCCGATCCAACAGCCTGTTCTCCCTCGTGTTGCACTGCTCCTGGAATAGAGACTCACTTCTCTGCTTGCAGGATGAGGCTCACTGTTCCCTCTTTCAGGTCAAAGATAAGGGGAGTATTCCAGTTCCTTGTGCTGGCACAATTAAAACAGCACACAAACACAGAGTGAAAACGGTGAAAACACAAACATCTAGGAGAAAAGTGTGAAATCTGGAATAAGACCAGAGGAGACGAGACCAAGAACAGATATAAGAACAGAGGAATGAAAGACAACTAGATGAAGGCAATAGCAAAAAAGTGATCATAAAGAGTGCAGTGATAAAAAAAAAAAGGACTAACACAAACAATCACGACAAAACTACAGCAAAAAGGTAGAAGTAAGTAAAGTAAAAATGACATTTCAGCATACACAGAGGTCAACAGATAACATTAGCCCAGTAAGAATCCACATTTTAGGAAGATTTTCACCAGGCCTTCTTAAGTCTTTTTTTTATTCTTAGAGAAAATATATCTAATCTACCCAGTATGGAATCTCAGTTTATTCCAGTTGGATCTGAAAATATTCCTGAGGATTTGTTCAATCGATGTAAAAAGATGAGTACGTGTTGCACAAAATCCTGACGTAATGGGGAAATTATGAAATCATAATATGAGAATTTGCAGTCTAGTGTGAATATAAAACCAGAGGACCACAGGAGACACACAAAGGAAGAGCGGGCTACTGACTTGTAGACATAGCACTGGAGGGAAGTGGCGACCACAAGATGACCGTATGCCAGGGAGGCTTTGATAACTCGATCCCGGAACTCCAGTACGTCCACTGCATCGTTCATCACATTCCTTACCTGAGAAAAAAAGAAGGATAGGACAGTGAGGCAAAACAGATGAGTTCACGAAAGATGAATGAATCTCTCAGGAATGACGAAACAGGCATCAGCGGGAGACTGCTGAACAAACACTTTACATTCAAACAGGCAAACAACAAAGGGAGACGCTGGCTTCACTCACTGAGGGGTGAACACAGTCACGTACGCATTGGAGTGGATTTATTCCTAATATACACAGGAAACAGTCCACAGTATGTCTAAGTGTATGCAGGGCAACTGTGGTCGGATGGAGCCGTTTTCACTGTTTTGTGTGAGCGGTGCTTGGTGCTCATATTTTCACCTGCGTAGATAAATACTTCCCTCCAGCTCTCGCTCTGTGAATGAATGAAAAGGCCTTTTCCAGCACCAGGTGAAAGGTGGGGTTATTTTTACAGCTTTACAAATCTTCCTCTTCTGCTCCCCTCCAGCGAGCCAAATTTACATGAAACACAACCAGGAATAAAAAACATCTGACCGCAAGGTGGTAAATTTAGCTGGCTGATTCACAAACCACTGGCAGATGTGCACTTTTAAAGAGGACTGCGAGGAGGAGAGGGGGAGGAGGGAGACAGAAAAGTGCCTGCAAGGCTGAAAATAAATGGCTGATGACCCGACTTTGTTTGGTTTACACAAACTACACTTGGTAAAGATGTCTATGGCAAATATGTGCACATGTGTGTCGGCACACGTGTGTGTGTGCGCGTGACCTTGTTTCTGTAGGTGTGCGTGTGTGTCCCCGTCTGAAAGTGTGTGTGTGTGTGTGTATGTACATTTGGGTGTGTTAACCGCATGTAAACGCTACCTTGTGGTTAGCATGAGTTTAAACAGGAGAGAATGGTGGAGCGAGAGAGGCGGCCAGACAGGCTGGTCATTGTCATGGCACGGCTGCACACTGGCACACAGGGAGGGTCCTACTTTAATGTACGGCCACAGCCAGTCAAGGCCAGGGAAGCGTTCGCTCCTCGCTCACCTCTTCTGCAGTCTGCACATGGCCTTTCAGTCCTTTTCAATTCTCTTGTTATGCTGACATAAGTGAGTTTGGCCATGTTAATGTTTGAGAATCAGATGTCCTCACAGACACACAGACTTGTGGTGATATGTGTTTGAAAACCCTTGACGTGTAAAACTACAACTTTTATGACAGACCAAGAATCTAAATGGACTTCTAGCATATGCATATAACTGCACTATTTTTTTAGCTTGTATTACATCAGTCTTTGAGGCTCTATAACAGATCAACTCTTGCCAGATCGTAATATTTACACTATGTTGATCTGAACTTCACACATTTCATTTTCATTTACACTACACACATACACACACTTTGCATTTTGCACACTGTCTATATTTAATATTTTTATATTTAATTTAATTTGTCATTAGTATTGTGTATTGTGTATGCATATATGTTGTATATATACATTTATATCTTACTTTGTATACTTCTTGTATGTATCTATATCTTTCATCCCTGTTTTTTATATTTTATTTTTTATTCTTGTGTGTTTAGTTTATTGGTGCTGCTACTGCTACGACAAATTTCCCCTTGGGGATTAATAAAGTATATATCTATCTATCTATCTTTATCACTTCTTTTGTTTCATCAAATAAACTGAAATGAAAGAATTACTTCCCTGAGACCCTCAACGAGACTGAATGGACTTTCTTTCCGGTTAAAACAGAAACGTGGATGTGTGCGTGGCTCTCGTTCTACCTGCATGGTTCTCCTCTTGGTCAGAGTGATCACAAAGTTCTTCCACTCCCAATGCTGCTCCACCACGTGGGCAAAGATGACATGCCCGTTGCCACAGGCCCCGGCCAGCTGGGTGCCGTCTGCAGACCAGGCCAAGCTGAACACACTGCCTGTGTTGGGCTTCTCCAATGCATAGGACCACTGGAAGGAGGGGGCAAGAGGGGACCGCCAACAAGATGGGGGAGAGAGAACAACATGGTGAGTGGCTATGGAAAGTCATCTAAGATCTTAAACAATTAGCTGGGAGGCCGTTTAGGAGCCACAAACAATGACAAGTTTAGAGAAGAGAAGCGATGAGGAGTTGTGTATGAGTGAGTGTGCATGCACTGAATGTAAACTCTGCGAGAAAGACAGGGGCCCAGTCAGTCAGTCATTGAGCCATGATGAACTGTGAGACACTGAAGTAGTGCTCGGCCCTGCCAAGTCCAGCACTCACGCTCGTAAACATACACTCTGCTATACTCGTCTATTACATACACGGGGGCAGGGGTACAGGGAGAGAAAGAGGGGGTTTATATACGAGCCCCCAAACTGAAGCCAGAAGCTGATTAACAAGACCTCTCCCCTCTTTTAGAAGAAAAGGTTTGAAAGACGACGAACAGACACAAAGTAATTGAAAGAGGAGCTTTTCTTTGTGTCTGCTGTGCTGCTTCAGCCAGACGCTGCGCTCTCGATGACTATAAGTGACGGTGAAGGACACAAATAACAAAAAAAGCGTCCCTTCACAGTATCCAAGACAGGAAAACCTCTCGCTTCTTTTCCTGATTCCCTGAGGTATCCCTTTATTTTCTGTTTCCAATACTTTTTCCATCTTTCATTTAATTTAATTTGCATTTATTTGAACATGGACCGTACACATCAACCAACCATGGGGTGAATGTGTCAGTCTTAGCTAAGACTACATTTGAACCGTAGTCCCTGTGGTTAGATATTACAAGCCTTCACTAATGGAGAAAAAGGTTATCACAGAAACATCATAAAAGGCAATAAACATACAGGTTACGATCAAATATAGGCCTCGTTATAAAATCATAAAAAAACATCATATAACGCAATAAACAGACACAATCACTGAGGAGGGAGTCACGATTCATGCTCACACACCTGATATGTTCTGCTAGTGCGTATATGCAGAGGCATTCCACAGGTGTCCTGCTTTCACTGAGGAAGCACACTGGCTACAGGAACTCTTCCTCAACGGGATGATACAGTCACCTCTCTCCACAGATCGAGTTTGTCTCCTACTCTGCGTGTTTTGTTTGATAAATTCACCATCACCTCTAATACCTTTCCACACTCCTGTCCCTCAAGTCTTCTGTAGAGTATCAATAATAATAATAATATATCCTTTGTTGATCCCCGTGGGGAAATTCTTCTCTGCATTTGATCCATCCTTAGTTATTAATGAGCAGTGGGCTGCAGTGAAGCGCCCGCGGAGCAACTGGGGGTCCAGTGTCTTGCTCAAGGACACTTAGCGGGGCTCAAACCCACCCTCCCCACTGAGCGACAGCCGACGCAACACAACAAAGACAAATGTTAAAGTTTTTTTTTTTCGATCAGCAGAGTAAGATACACTCAAGAAGTTTCTATCGCCTCCAAATCTCATTTTCTTGTGGACACCTGGAGTCTACCTATAAAAACGCTGCTGGCCGCGTCACATTACACTCCCTTCCACCATCAGCGCCAAAGCTGATCTTTCACACAAATACATGCATTCACACTGTAAACTGCTTACAAAGGGAGAACAGTGCTAATGTGAGCGTAGCGCTGCCTGCTTGTCACTGATGGAGAGACAAGTGTGGTGCAGCGGGCCAAGTGCTGGGGCAAAGCTTGGGGTCAAAGCCCCAGTGTGTTTGCTGCTTCATACACATTCAGGTGCAGGATGTGAGGTGTGGCGTGAGGTAACAGTCGGCTGGCTGCAGGTCACAGACTCGCTTCTCGGATCCGTCTCTCTGTTTCCTGGTCTGCCTGTCTGCCTCATACATACACTGTTGAGCACCCGCCTCGTCGTTAATGTCCTATAAGAACTCAAAATAGTTCTGGGGAAATATAACAGCCATGTGGACAAGAGTTTGTTTCAGTTCAATTATTGCTATTTAACTTATTTGCCCTACCTGCATTTCTTATTTCTGCAACTCCATACACATACACTACCGTTCAAAAGTTTGGGATCACCCAGACAATTTCGTGTTTTCCATGAAAACTCACACTTTTATTTATCAAATGAGTTGCAAAATGTATAGAAAATATAGTCAAGACATTGACAAGGTTAGAAATAATGATTTGTATTTGAAGTATTAATTTTTTTCTTCAAACTTTGCTTTCGTCAAAGAATGCTCCTTTTGCAGCAATTACAGCATTGCAGACCTTTGGCATTCTAGCTGTTAATTTGTTGAGGTAATCTGTTGAAATGTCACCCCACTTCCTGAAGCACCTGCCACAAGTTGGATTGGCTTGATGGGCACTTCTTGCGGACCATACGGTCAAGCTGCTCCCACAACAGCTCAATGGGGTTGAGATCTGGTGACTGTGCTGGCCACTCCATTACAGACAGCATACCAGCTGCCTGCTTCTTCCTAAATAGTTCTTGCACAATGTGGAGGTGTGCTTTGGGTCATTGTCCTGTTGGAGGAGGAAATTGGCTCCAATCAAGCGCTGCCCACAGGGTATGGCATGGCGTTGCAAAATGGAGTGATAGCCTTCCTTATTTAAAATCCCTTTTACCTGGTACAAATCTCCCACTTTACCAGCACCAAAGCAGCCCCAGACCATCACATTACCTCCACCATGCTTGACAGATGGTGTCAGGCACTCTTCCAGCATCTTTTCACCTGTTCTGCATCTCACAAATGTTCTTCTGTGTGATCCAAACACCTCAAACTTGGATTCATCTGTCCAGAACACCTTTTTCCAATCTTCCTCTGTCCAATGCCTGTGTTCTTTTGCCAATACCAATCTTTTCTTTTCATTGGCCAGTCTCAGATATGGCTTTTTCTTTGCCACTCTGCCTAGAAGGCCAGCATCCCGGAGTCGCCTCTTCACTGTCGACGTTGACACTGGCGTTTTGCGGGTACCATTTAAAGAAGCTGCCAGTTGAGGACCTGTGAGGTGTCTATTTCTCAAACTAGAGACTCTAATGTACTTGTCTTCTTGCTGAGTTGTGCACCGGGGCCTCCCACTTCTCTTTCTGCTCTGGTTAGAGCCCGTTTGTGCTGTTCTCTGAAGGGAGTAGTACACACCGCTGTAGGAAATTTTCAGTTTCTTTGCAATTTCTCACATGGAATAGCCTTCATTTCTAAGAACAAGAATAGACTGGCGAGTTTCACATGAAAGTTCTTTTTTTCTGGCCATTTTGAGTTATCGAACCCACAAATGTGATGCTCCAGATAATTAACTAGCTCAAAGGAAGGCCAGTTTTATAGCTTCTCTTATCAGCAAAACAGTTTTCAGCTGTGCTAACATAATTGCACAAGGGTTTTCAAGGGTTTTCTAATCATCCATTAGTCTTCTAAGGCGATTAGCAAACACAATGTACCATTAGAACACTGGAGTGATCGTTGATGAAATGGGCCTCTATACACCGATGGAGATATTTCATTAGAAACCAGACGTTTCCACCTAGAATAGTCATTTACCACATTAACAATGTATAGAGTGTATTTTTGATTGATTTAATGTTATCTTCATTGAAAAAAACAATGCTTTTCTTTGAAAAATAAGGACATTTCTAAGTGATCCCAAACTTTTGAACGGTAGTGTATATTCATTTTCTCTCTTCCAAACCTGAGAGATCTCATTTATGCTTCAGCTAACATCTTGAGATGCCTCGCTGTGTTAAAAGCACCCTGAGGGGAAAGGAGAGAGGAGGAATGGAGGAGAGCGATAGATAGATAGATGGAGGGTCAGAGATGCAGCTGAATGTATACACCAGACTGTAATGAAGCAGGACATATGATATCGGCCCAAGCTGCTGGACCCATGCTTACCTAATGCCTTTAACACATTGGGCCAATTGACTTCGTCTAGAGCCAGCAAGTGAGAAAGTGTGTGGAAGGGGGAGGGGGGGGGGGGTTGTGTGTGCACAGTTATTATGCACATACACACCTGTTGGGTGTGTGTGTGTGTGCGTGTGGTAGTGACAGAACATTGATGAGATGAATAAACTGTATGAATTTAAGAAAAATGTTACATTAGAGTAATGAATGTGTGTGTATGGAAAAATAAGTACACTTCTACTTTTCTTTCATAATTCCTGCTCTCATCAAAAGTGAATAATGTAGATGTCATGAGACTCATGACAGCATATCGAAGAAGAAAAAACATATCAGGAAGTTCTTTAATTGAAAAAAAGACAATGAGATAATAATCTGGTCAACGCAGGACAGGCACATCGGGTTTTCAACAGGCTAAACTTCGTTTTTTCTTGACATATTATGTGACAGTGTTTAAGTAGATGCATGTCACCATTCTTAAAAGTGTTTTCAGAATAAAATTTAAAAAAGGACGTGTGGCTGGAAAGAAGGAGGTGGTGGGGGTGAGGATGGACTATAGCGAGAGAGAGAGAGAGAGAGAGAGAGAGAGAGATTATACAGCAAGATGAAAGAGCAAGCAGAAATGCAGAGAGAGTCTATAAAGGCCAACATGATGATTTAGGAGGGGAAGTGGAAGGTGGGTCTGGGCCTTGATCTAGCTGGGGTCCACTCTCTAGTCAATGAACCCTGTCTGTCCATAATGGACTGCTTTGTGGCCAGAGAGAAGGTGGCAGACATGACGTGTAGTTCTCAGCTGAGCTCTGTGGGAGAGAGGCGGAGACCTCTCAAATGTGCAATGAGCTTATACACGCCGACTATGTATGTACATATAGCACCAATGTATGGCTGTGCAGGCAAGTCTAGGTACACACTACAAATCAGACAGAAACACACCCACCCACACATGTACCAGTGTCAAAGACATGGCAGGAGACCAAGGCTGGTAGTCCAACACTCGTGATGATCACTTTGAGCACCAAGTAGAACACCTACAAATGCATCCGCTGAGTGTGGATGTGTGTGTTAATGTGACTTAGACGTTAGTGGCATGTAGAGGACAAAGCCTGCAGTGCTGAACTGGTAAAATGACCCTGTTGGATGCTGTAGTACTGCACAGGACATTTGATAACGCGGCCCTAGAATTTACCATCAGTCACCATATTTGGGTGGGGGGGTTACTACCCACATGTCTTTTAGTTTCAGGGGCAGAAATAAGATCTTGGCTTGCAGCATGCATGGGGAATGTTTTTCCCCAAAATGCATCATGAGCACACTGTAATGGGCCTCCTAGCCACCAGGGAGCGGTGGTGGGTTTTTTCTCCCTTTTTTTCTTCATTAGGGGTATTTGCTTTTAAAAGGAAAAGCTCAATTCTAGCCACTGCGGAAAGGTCTTAAACTTCCATTATTTTATTGTCTTTATTGAGCAGCAGGAGGCGAAACCTCTGGTTGCAAAAATATGTCTGATTGAGTCTATCAGTTGATTTATTACCTTAGCATATACACGTGTTTATGGTCTCAATCGCCACTTTTCTGCAATTCAATTTATTTTGTATAGCCCAATATCACAATATACAAATTTGCCTCAGAGTGCTTTACAATCTGTACACATAGACATCCCTGTCCCAGGACCTCACATTGGATCAGGAAAAACTCCCAAGAAATAGAAAAAACGTTCACGGGGGAAAAAAGGGAAAGAAACCTTCAATACAGCATGATGTTCATTTAGTAAATGATGGTCCCATTTTGAATAAAATAGAGGCGTGGCTACTTTAGGATTAACAAACTGCTACCAGTTGCCACTGGTTGCAAAAAGCCAAGATGGCGACGGTGCACGAATGAATGGTAATGTTGGTGAATGGTGATGATATTCATCTTAAATAACCCAATGAAGGAAGACAAAACGCTCATACCAATCTAGAGCAGATAAGCGGCAAGAAAAAGAAATTAGAGTAAAAAACGGCATAAAAAATACAGGGAAGGAATTAGGAATGTAACCTTTTTCCTTTAGTTTAAAATATTAAGTTAGCAAGGCTAACTACCATACATTACAATGCGTTTACATTGGTACCTACCGTTGATGTTCTATTATGCAATATTGGACCTAAACATTGTCAAATTAATTCATGACAACTAGAAAAGGGAAAATCTAAACGTAAGTTGTCTTCCGTCTTTGGAATAATGTCATAGGCTAGCTAGCTTTACATCAGCCAATTACATGAGGCTTTTGTGTAATGTTGCGTCACTGTCCTGTATGTTTATAACTTCAGCAAACTAGTAGAGCTGAAAATTAGCATAATTTTAACATAGACAACAGTATTCATTGTTGCTTTGGGCCCCACAATGTTTAGACATGGCCCCGCTAGCATGGGCCCAAGCAGAGGAACTGCATGCTCGTACCAAGAAAGCCAGTCAACCTCTGAACACACAGCCTCTTGAGAGCCTCTTTCAGGAGTGTGCTGGCCTTCTCCCTCCTCCCTTGCTTCTGCTCACTCTCTATCCATTTCTCGACATATGTTTACCATTAAGACTGGCAGGTGTTGTGGGCCTGCCCCTTCTCTCTATTATTGCCCTGCAGCCGCAGCCAACATGGGGAGGCCTGCAAAAAGGTTACTTGAAAAAAGAAGTTAACTCAAAGGCAAGGACGTTCTGACTGAGAACCCCCAAATGATATAACTTAAACTTCTTTCCGAAGGCACGCTCTGCCCTATATTCTCTTGGTGCTCCTCTCTTTATAGCTAAAACTAACTCTTCCGTGTCACTTTTTTTTGCTTGTTTCCTTCCTTTCTTTTTGTTATACGTCTCCCGACAATTAAAAGTGTGTTCACCCATCTATTTATTATGAAATTGTCAGTCCCTGTAGGCTGGAAAAGTTGCTTCTGAAAGTTTAAAGTGTTGTCCTATCCACAGAACAGCAGGTGTTTCCAGCTTTAATTATTAGCTTTTTATTATTCATGGCAGAAGGAAAGTATAACACATTCTAAGTATCAAGTTTATACCTTGCATGGTTACGTTTTCCCAAACTAAAAATGGAAGTAGTTTTGAGCCATTTAATACAGTAATATGAGGACATTTTGATACTTTCTCTTCCGTGTAAATTATTAGAGTCCATTGTAACAGACAGGAGACCGACCACAGATATACTCCTTATTTTACATCCATCTTTAAAGCCTTTGGAGTGCGAGTTTTTTATGAATAAGATTCTCGTGGAAAAAACACACACAGAACAAGCAACAGTTGTTTTGAAAACAAAGCACTGAAAAAATGAGAAGCACACAGAGGGAGACGGGAGAAGGGAAAATACTAGAAACAAAGTCGAAAAAGAGAATGGAAGTATGTATCCCCTTTCCTCTAATCTCTTTCTTCTCTACCTGGAACAGTGCTCTGGTCTGCATGGTCCGGGCTGAGGGGAGTGGGGGTGGGCGGGGAGGAGCTCGGGCCAGGGAAAGGGTTAATGACACATGTCTGGACAAATGGCTCCCAGTGGAGCTATCTGCTGATTCAGCCCCATTACTTCACAAGCATTAAATATGTCTGCTCTGACCGCTCTCTGCTTCCCCCCCACCCCACCCCCAGCCCCAATGCAAGTCAACAAATGCTAATCAGAAGGGGGCATGAGATTTCCAGACTTTCTATGCTTTTCTCAAAAGCGCTTGGAGAAAAACGTGTACCAGTCATCAGTGTTAGTGGGTCAAACTGAGTCTGGAAACCTGCTCTTTTTTGCAGCTGCAACACTACTGAGCCTTGGTATTTTAAAAAATTAACGTAGCACATATGCAGTACCGTACTTTATATAAAGCAGAAACTTAGAAACAGAATAGGAGGGGAACAGACGTCAAACTGTTTTCCACGGTCATTCAATTAAATTTATTAAATAGAGCCCAATATCACAAATTAGCCTCAGAGGGCTTTACAATCTGTACTCGTACGACATCCCTGTCCCAGGACCTCACATCGGATCAGGAAAAACTCCAAAGAAATAGAAAAAAACCTTTCACAGGGAAGAAAGGGAAGACACCTTCAGGAGAGCAAGAGAGGAGGATCCCAATAGATGTCATGTGAACAGTGTTAGAGTTACAACACATTCAATGAATATGACCGAAATGTCTGAATAATTATCCAGACCTCCACATCCATGAAACAGAAAGGGGTCGCGAGGCGGGCATGGGTCTATCTCGCTCTCTCCCGCTTCACCACTTCATTCCCACTACACAACTGGCTGTGCTATTCTCCAAATCACTGACCCTAATCTAACAACAATTGACTTTAGATGGGGCCATTCGTGTTTTCCACGGGAGTTGTTTCAACCGGTTGCAATCCGTAACGACACCGGTAGATGACGCCAAATCCTACAAACGGTACTTGTACTGCTTCTGGTTACAGAAAACGAGCCAAACTAATTTGGCGCTCATCTGGCGATAGCGATGTGCTTTCCAACTGTGACAAACGCTGTGACTCGTTTACTCTTCATGCCTCCTAACATTAACGCTCCGTTGCTCGTTTGAACCATTACTGCAAAACCTCTTACTGAGTGCGCGATTTGGACTAAGTCGGTTAAATAACTTATAGTTAGTCCACTAGAACAGTCACAATGGCAACGACACAAACAAAAATGGCCACCATCCCGCTACATTGAGTTGAAGTGGAACGTCCATGCCTGTGACCAACAGTGCGATACGAATAGTCAAAAGTGAGTCCCAGATCCCATGATTGCTGCGGAGAAACTGTCCTCAAAAGAGAACAAATGAAACCGAACACATGTCTACCTGCATGCTGACCTTTGTTACCAATGGTATACCCGATGTGACTGCTCCAGCTGCCCCTGTTAAATCAGTGTTTTGTAACATAAAGTGCTCAAAGTGGGACTTCTTTATTTCATAACTATATAACAGATATTGCCAACCGAAGGCCCCAATATTGATCAAGCCTATGACACTGTGTGCACTTCGTAGTTTGTAAATTGGTGAAAGGAGGGCACACTTCTGTTGTTGATCACTGTGCAGTGGGCTAGTGGAGCTAGTGGGAGCAAACCTAGTCCAGGGTTAACAGTCTTACATAAATCAGAACAGATGGCCGACTCTCTGCAAGCCAGCTGGCTTTCGTTTTCCTGTGTGCAGGACAGGACCTGACAGTGCAGGTACAGAGTGCAACTCGGGGGCCTGATAAACACAACACATATGTGTGAGTGTAATGGACACTGGACATCTACAGGCACGTATTTAGCCAATAAACAGTCATAGAAAGCGCATGTATGAAAAAATGCTGACACAAATCGACTCTTCGATCTACTCTCGCATCTCCAAACTTGTTGTGTAATATGGAAATTGTGCGTAACTAAAAACAACGCCATTTGTTTTGAACAGAAGAGGAGGTGGTTTTTAACAAGGATTCATCAATCCCTCATCAGATTAGGAGGCCTTGTAAATGTCAGTTTGCAGTGACCCCTCCATGGGGGATGGGGTTGACTATTAGGATAAGGACAAACTGGGCCTATGTCCAGAACTGGTCAGACATGTACACTACCGTTCAAAAGTTTGGGATCACCCAGACAATTTTGTGTCTTCCATGAAAAATCACACTTTTATTCATCAAATGAATATAAAATATAGTCAAGACATTGACAAGGTTAGAAATAATGATTAATATTTGAAATATTAATTTTGTTCTACAAACTTCAAGCTCAAAGGAAGGCCAGTTGTATAGCTTATATCACCAGCATAACTGTTTTCAGCTGTGCTAACATAATTGCACAAGGGTTTTCTAATCAGACATTAGTCTTCTAAGGCGATTAGCAAACACAATGTACCATTAGAACACTGGAGTGATAGTTGCTGTAAAAGGGCTTCTATACACCTATGGAGATATTTCATTGGAAACCAGACACTTCCACCTAGAATAGTCATTTACCACATTAACAATGTAGAGAGTGTATTTCTGATTAATTTAATGTTATCTTTATTGAAAAAACAGTGCTTTTCTTTGAAAAATAAAGTCATTTCTAAGTGATCCCAAACTTTTGAACGGTAGTGTATGTGTGGGAACTGCACTGGCTAAGAATTAGCTTCTAAAACTGACTATGCAATCCAAATCATAACACCTTCTCGAGAGATGACGCCGTGACTGTGAACCAAATTACCTATAAATGAATGTGTATGTTTATTTGTGGAGTTCAGTTTAGCTCAATTGTCAACCATGTACTGCAGAACATTACTGCATCAAACAACATTGATACCAAGGCAATATCATGTTTGTAATATGTGCACACACACATGCATAAAACATGTTCAAGGAAGATCGCTGAGCTCGATCATTCAAGGTGGTCTTTGGGAGGAAAATGAGGCGCATCTAATGTGCTGTGCCTTATGTTAAACAAGCTGTTTTTAAATGTTCCAAAACCATACATTATCTCAGCTTTTACGATCACACAGATTAATACACACACCCACAGCAACAAATAAAATAAACTCTTACAAATCATCTAGTTGGTACGGACTTACTACCTCGACAAAGGCAGAGCCTCGGGTGTAAATGCAACTATACATAAGAAATGTATTGGGATGGGAGATGTGACCTTGACCTCAGCCTTTAACCTGTGCTACCTCAGACACTAATGAACAAAAAGCAAACCTCTAGGCAATATGAGAGGTTGCAAGTGCAAAAATGACTGAAGCTTCCACCAATCTCTGTATTTTTGGTTAGTTTGTAGGATTATTTTCAGGACCAGTCGAGACACTTGACCTCAACAATAACCTCCTGCAGTCCTCTGTGTGCAAAGCCTTTCCCCCAAAAAATACCTTTTGCAAATGTGTGCAAGTGTGTATGTCGAAACAATGAACAATATACAGTGCAATAATCTGTAAAATGAATATTTATTTTTATAGTTCTAACCCGTAATAGATCACAATGTAAATTCCCATGTGTTAAAGTACCCAGTGAGTTTACCAGCACAAGTGTTTTCTCTGCTTGCTGCATATAAACAATTTTCATTCCCTGACTCGGCAATAACAGAACAACCATAGCTTTCTTATAAGCCTGTTTCTAAATATAGTCCAATGAGAGGAGCGAGGCAAAACTCTGGATTAAAAAAAGATCCAGAGGCTGGGCCTGGGACGAGTATAGAGTGGCACAGGTTGGAGCTTTCACAGGATAAGGAGAAATGGAGAGATTTAAAGAGAGGGGTAGATAAGTGGGGGTGGGGTGGGGCAAGACAAACTAGAAGATAGTGAGCGAGGGGGAGAGAGAGAGAGAGAGTAATGATCTACACATGGTTTCATGCCGGAGCCTCAACATAGTAACCATAGACACATGCCGGGGTCTCCTGGGACTCATCAGCAGGACACAGCTGTGAGCTGGACAGCAGAATTCTATTAGCACCAACTATGCACACATGCGCATGCAAACACACATACACAGAGAGTTAATTTGGGTATTTGACCGTGTTTCGGCATGTTACAAACAGCACGGCACACACAGCCCGTTACCCTCCATTGGACCTGCCATGCTCGTGTACTGGATGACTTCGTTCATTGAGTGGGCTACAAACGGGTTGGAGGGTTTAAAACATGGAGCCAATGTGCCGGGATAACTTTCTACGAGATCCCTACGGACACAAAGAGGTATTTTGTTCAACATTGACAGGCACGCCTCTAAACTGTTCACAACGGGTTATGTTTCCAACTAACTTGTTTATGTGTACACTTTGTGTAGTCTTCTTTCTCATCGGCCCATGACTACTGGCTTGATAGCACTTAGAAAACACAGGTATCCACCCAATGCACACACAATGGATGGCTTTCCTTGTCAATGTTTATTTTGTTTTGCACAACTATTGTGAAGTCAACAAAGAAACTGTAAATGGACAAAAGCATAAATGCTCTCTAGAGCGACGGGGACTTCAGCTACCCGGCAAAGTTACTGGTGTGACCGACAACAACAACAAAACCGGCAAACCAAATGTATCCACCGGAATTGTTCATTTTAGATTAAATGTATGAGTGTGTGTGTGAGAGAGAGAGAGAGCAATACCTGCCACATTGTAACTGAGTTTGTTTGAGTATATAGACGAAGGTCTTAAGTATCAAGCCCAACCTTTTATCATACTCTAATAATCTGTTGTATTTTCTGTAACTAAGTAACCAATCGACTGTACTTCCTGTTTACACAGGCACCTGCATTCCCAGTCTACCTGAATAGTCAGGTGATATTTGTTTTAGGCATGCTTAGCATAAAGAGAATTTATTTCTAAAATGATGCTGAAACACCCGTCTGGATGTAAATGGTTTTAGTTTTAAAACCTTTAAATGGAAACATTTGTGATGATAAGCCCATTACTTCTCCATCGAGGCAAACGTGTATAACAAATTATATGAAATGAGGCAGCCAGTCAATACATGAGTCACTGTCAAAGCCTAACACCATTGTGATCCATGTTGACGCCAGCAGAGGAGGTGCAGCCACAATTAAACCCTTTCAAATCATCCTTTTCTGGACCTTGGCCCATTGCCTCAAGCCCAGCCCCACTCCTCAATAACAACCCTTAATGAACTCCGGGTTGGCCTTAAAGCTTGAAGTGATAACCCAGTTACACACATACATTCTCTGCTTGCGCTTATTTGTGTGCAGCGCAGTATTTGCATCCTCACGCCTTGTGTTGTGTTATCCCTCCTCCTGCCTCTCTCTCTCTGTGAGTGTGACATGTTTGTCGAGCGAGTGGAGGTAGTGATTTAGTGCTGCTAAGAATGATGACTCTGCCAGAGGGGCTGGCAGGGCACTGTCTCACTGTCATACGCTTACTCTCTAGCCGTGGGGAGGGGTGGAGGAGGGAAGAAGAAAAAGGGAGAGGGACAAGAGTGTGGGGGGAGAGAGAGAGAGAGAGAGTGAGAGAGAGAGAGGATTGAAGGAAAGAGAAACCGCCGTCTTTTATGGAGACCAATCCTCCAAGCCTCACTGCCTAGGCCAACTTTACAGGATATATTGGACAGTTCCACACCACCCCGCCCCCACCCCTCCAACTGCTCTCATTTCTCAGCTTCTTTTCATGCTCCCCTCCTTTTTGGTTTCCAACAAGGCAAGCCTTTAGCCGAACTCTAGAGAGGTGTAAAAGTATTACCATGTCAACAAGTGCCTTTTACCGGCTCTCTCGCTCACACACACACACACAACAATTGAGGTCAATCATCTGCAAGAAGGACCTTAGTATACACTGTTCCACAGAAGGTGCCAGAATAAGTCGAGCAAAACCAAAGCCCAAAGGACAAAGGACATGAGAAACAAAAGAGAAACCATTATCGTCTCATTCTTCAAGGGAACTAATCTTCCCTGGGATGATCGATTAAGTATTCATGCAAGTACTGCACCGTACCGGGATATATGCTGTTCACACTAGGCATCAACAGGCCTGGAAACCTCATCAAAATGTGTGAAAATAAATCAGTAAAAGGATTCTTATGAAAACAAGAGAGAAGACCGTGGGGGAAGAGAGTTCTGAAGGGTGAGATGGACCCCAATTGCACTTTTCAGAACTTGTGGTCTCTTTCTACCAGTTCCCAGTGTATGGAGCGACGGAAATACTAGTATGCAAAAGTACAGATCTGTAAGGAGAGGGAGGGAGGGGTAAAGCAAGTGGAGAGGAAGAGAGAGAGGGAGGGAGAGGAGGAGCCCTGCCCAGTTGCCTGGGGAGAAAACTGCTCTGCTGCTGACTCAGGACTCTTTGTTTGACAACTCTCTCTCTCTCTCTCTCTCTCTCTCTCTCTCTCTCTCGCTCTCTCTCGTCTTTTTTCAAACACCCAGTCACCATCTTTTCTCTTGTGCACATGCTCCGTCTGTCGGACTCATGCCAATAGTTTCACTTTGACTTACGTGTCACACCCTCTCCTGTGTTTCCACCCCCATCCTCTATGTGTGATCATGTCTGTCTCATACTTCTGCTGCCAATCCCTTCCCTTACACTTTTTCATCTGAACAACACGATACAAAATGTCTTCTTCTTATGTGATAAAAACAGGCTCCTACATCTCCAATAGTTTTACAAACAGTGGTTCACGATCAGGACCAGAGCTCTGGACCGTTTTATTCTCTTCCAGCAGCGGCAATTTCCAGATGTTGGTTGGCAGTAATCTCCCAGCAGGCTCAGGTATATGTTCCCAAATGATAGTGGGGGGGGGAACTGTGAGAGCAGAGACTCATTGACAAGACTGAGACGCCTGATATCTGGCAGTTAGGGTAAAGGTGGCTTGTCATAGAGGACAAGACACTCCAGCTAAGAAAAGAATGTCAAAAAAGACCACAAGAAGACTGACAGACGAACAGATCGTAAGAGTGATAGACCCTCTGAGAAAATAATGGTTGGCAGACAAAGATCCTATAGTAAACAGAGAAAGAGGAGCAATGGTGATTCCAGCTGGACGTGGTCCCATTCCCAGAATGGCAATGCTGAAGAAGGCTCTCAAAGACCCTGATGGGACCCCCTGGATTCACCCCCAAAAACAGGAGGTAAAGAGGGCCTTGGGGAAGGAAAAGGGAGAAAGGGAGCCAAGAGGGGGAGCACTGATAAACACAAGGTAGTCCATCACACACGGAGACAGGGACGAGGCAGGCATGTGCAGCAAAAGGAGCAAAGATAGAGAGGGATTATAAGTTACACTTTAAGGAAAGCATGCTTGTATCTCACTGGAGTTTAAACAGATTAGGTGTTAAATCAATGACTTTAGATAGACAGATAAGGAAAGAAGAATTCTTTTGGACACCAAAAATCACAGCTCAAGATGGTAAATCCGGTATTGTCATGATTGAGGGCCATTTAACATGTGTATGAAATAACAGGCAGTATCCACACGGAGATACCTGTGGTTTCACACTTTAAAAAAACCCCTACTCTTGAAAACAACACTGCCATTCTGAGCTATAACTTTGACATACGATTTATGACTCATCATCTCCCAAAACCGTGTGAGGGTGACAGCTGTTAATACATTGGGGAAGGAAAACTGCAAGCATGTGCACCCCTTAGAAGGAGACATTTTAGTTGTTGCACATGTCAAGAGTGTCGGTAAGAACTGGGCTCAGCCTGAGGCTAACATTAAAACCATCTGATGATCTGACTTATTTTGCCTGTGGTTAAGACTAACCTACGGATGGGGGAGGAGAAAGAAAAGGGAGCGGAGAGAAGGGTGAAAGAGAGGCGATGTACACTGGTTTATCGGTGGAGTGTGACAGGAAACTATCGTACCAGGATTAAGCTGTTTTAATGCAGGGTTGTTACAGGTTTGAATACTCACTAAGTCCGGAATGAGCATTAAACCAAAAGGAACTAGAATGGGCACTCGGTAGAGCGCATACCTTCGCATATCACAAGATTGGGTATTGAATTATGAACATTTTGGCATTAGTTGCATGCCAATTGGATACAAATTGACCGTGCTATGGTAAAAAGAAGATTTTGACCTTTTCATGACCTTGACCTTTGACCTGATCGATCCCAAAATCTAATCAAATGGTCCCCGGATAATAACCAATCATCCCACTAAATTTCATGCGATTCGGTTTTAAACTTTTTTTGTTACGCTAATAACACGCATACAAATAAATAAATAAATACACGGCGATCAAAACATAACCTTCCGCATTTTCAATGCGAAGGTAATAATGGTAACAAAATAATGATGATATCTCGCCTTGATGACAATATTTTGTACTGCTTATGACCTTGAGCAAAACAATGAACTTGTATCAGTTCTTGGAACAATGACCGGTTTATCTTTCCCGTAAGAAAAGTAGAACGTTTGCCTTATTTGTCACTACAGGTTCTGAAACACTGACCAAACAATATCTGCAGAGCATAAGACATATTCCATAAATTACGTGATTTCTAATCTAAACGCGTGCACATTTTTAAAAAGGAAGAAAATATCGTGAAAAACCAAGCAGCTATTACCAAAAATGTATGTGAGCATGGGTGTACAGTGGAGTAAAAAAAAAGCACAGTGAAGAGAAGGCGGATGACGGGGGAGGCGGAGTGAAAGAAGCGAGAGGGTGCTCGCCTGGCACAATGAGTCCTACTTGTTAGCCAGTGACAGTGTCAGGGATCGTGACAGGGTCCAGACGCTAGACACCAGCTGCAGCGCCTCGTAAATAGACTGCTGTCTCGCAGGCACATTTGCACGGCAATGGTTGCACGCACACACACACACACACACACACACAGGCATGTGGGCACATGCATTTACTATGGCAGGCACACAGACAGACACTGACTTATTGTCTCTCCCAAATCTTGTAAAAGGGACAGTGAACCTCTTTGTGTCCTGTGAAAGCTTCTGTGAAGAGAAAGCATAGTCCACACACGAGAACTACAAACTCATTAAAATGGCAACAACAAAAAGAATTAAACATGTATTAATAATTCAACAACGTGTTCAATAATAACTCGATGTTGACGCTCTACAAAACAGAACCAGCGTTGTGTTTAGTCCATGTGTGGCTTGCTGGAACAACAAGTTTAATTCCTTTCCCAGTACTTTTACCTCGATGTAAACTTTATGTGTGTGTGTGTGTGTGTGTGTGTATATCTATATGTGTGTGAGCGCGCGTCACCCCTCCCTTCACGGTGATAATGAGGGGAGTAACAAGCTACATCTGTCCTGTGGTGCGTGGAGGGAGAAAATGTGGAGGAGAAAAGGGAAAAGAGCAGGAGAGAGCCGAGAGTTGAGGGCGAGAGGAGAACCGAGCTGGACGGGGGGTGAAAGGGTTAAATGCGCAGGACTGATCCTGCTGAGCCAGCAGCAATACGTTAAAGTGCAAGGTTTCATTGAAGCAGATACAGAATGAAACTCCTTCCCATTAGTCACGCTCGGAACTGAAAAGGCTCTTTGCGCCGCTTAACCCTTACGGCCCCGCCGGCAAACCACAGCAACAGGTGAAGCCGCTGTGATCGATAAGGGCGTCTGTGTTTGCGTGTAAACCCACTCGCACAATGAGCTTTAAGTCATTTTAGTCCGGTGACCAAGTGTGCGTACGTATAACAATGTCTGAATGCACACATTAGAATTCAGACCGGCCTTTGAAGGAGGGATTCCCCCCCCCCCCCTCTTCTTCCTCCCACGCCATGCTACAGTACACACTGTCTCTGGGGGGCTTAGGGAGGAGAAGGCAAGCCCTTCCTCCACTTATAGAAGGGCAGAACCATACTCATCATAATCATCATCATCATCCCACTGAGTCCACCACAGCAAAGCGCTGAAGAAACAATGGAATAAACCAACCACGTAAACAAACCAGCAATGGGAGGATGTATGGTGAAGCGGATCATCACAAGAAATAAAGGAGAAAGTGGTACTCAGTTCTGTCTGTTATAGTTTCAATAGCACAATATTTCTATTTTTGTTTCCACACAGATAAAGCTGGCTGCATTGATTTCCTCTGCTCGTGGCTTTAGTCTGGCAATTTGACCCCAAACTACCAAAATCAGTTTTGTTCAGAAACCCAAGCCCAAATGTAATGGTTCCGGTAATGTCTCCCTTCCAATGTCCATACTCCACAAATTACATTAATGTAAACGCCCCAAAACACACACCGTATCCCTCTGGAGATGACATGTGTGGGAGAAGTCCTGAACATCCTGTGAGGGCAGAGCAGAGAATTATTCATATTGCTCCCAACCAACCGTTCAGCAATAATAAAACAACAATTAACGTTCATCATTTTCTCATTTCCTCTCTCATTACAACTCCAGTTAACATCAGCACACGGAAACACGAACATGCAGCATTCAGCCTGATGTGGTTTACAGGGATGAACAATGCATAGAAAGCATGAGGTCAATAACAATGAGCGACACAGTATAAAACAATACTGCACCAAAAAAGCTGACACTAAAGGTTTCGGGGGAGAGAGACTGGACTGACTCGCATAAATGATACGTTTGGAGTTGGGAATAAAGAAATGAAATACACAAAACGGGCTTGCAGTATGTGGAAGGATAGGTTTCGTAAAGTTGCAGAGATCTTAGGACACAGCCCAGCTATCCGACACTGGAGAGCCGTTTGTGGGGTTTCCAAAACTATTTGACCAGCTGTTCTGAGTCTACTGGCCCCTTAAACCTGCACACACGACCGTTCTCAAGTTTGGGGTCACCCAGATACTTTTGTGGTTTCCATGAAGCACTTTTCTTTATCAAATGAATTGCAAAATTAATAGAAAATATAGTCAAGACATTGACAAGGTTAGAAATAATGATTTTTATTTCAAATATTATTTTGGTCTTCTAACTTCTAGCTCAAAGGCCAGTTTTATAGCTTCTCTCACCAACATAACTGTTTTCAGCTGTGCTCACATAATTGCACCACATGGGTTTTTTTAAGGACTTTCTAATCCTCCATTAGTCTTCTAAGGCGATTATCAAACACAATGTACCATTAGCACACTTGAAATGGGCCTCTATTATGTAGATGTGTCATTAAAAACCTGACGTTTCGACCTAGAATAGTCACTCACCACATTAGCAATGTATAGAGACTATTTCTGATTAATTTAATGTTATTTTCATTGAAAAAACCTGTGCTATTCTTTGAAAAATTAGGACATTTCTACATTTTTTTTCTTTTTCCAAGTGACCCCAAACTTTTGAACGGTAGTATATGTATAATGTTATCAACCGGAAAAAAGACGGTCGAGGAGGTGGAATGATAACACCCATTACTTTGTCACACAATGAAACACGGTTGGCATCACCATTTTGACAGCGCTCGTTCATCTGTGAAAGGGGTATTCGGCCGAGGACGACTAATTGCATTGTTAATGTTAAAGTCACAAGGTTTTGGGTTAGAGTCCTGAAATACAAACAAAAGCTCCAGGTATTTCAATGATTTGTTCTACGATTTAAATAACATCTGTTAATACCACTTCTTATGAATTGTGAAACTTTTATGTGTTCTAAAAGAGGCTGCCGCTAACAAGTGGCTAACTTAGGGTGACCAGACGTCCTCTTTTCCCCGGACATGTCCTCTTTTTGAGACCGGAAAAATGTGTCCAGCAGGGATTCCAAAAACATCCGGGATGATTCTTCGTAGGATATTTGTGTTTCTCTGGGTCTTTCACAAACTAGTAGCCCCCCCCCCCTCCCCCCACACTCGTCGACGCCGCTGCCGTGGGTCCCTTTCCTATCAGACGAAGTGTCCTCTTTTTCACAAACTCAAATCTGGTCACCCTAGCTAACTCAGACTACAAACGGTCATCTTGCACTCGTATAATTAGTTTACAGCCCAACGTTTGCTTTTTACTTCTGCTGATTGCATTTACATTTAAAAAATCGTAACAGTTGAGTTGATTTGTGAGGATTATCTCGCTGAACAAAACTTGTGTTTGCCACTCTGATTATTTTCTACAATATTATATATTTACATATATATATATATACATATATTAAACTTAAATACATATATATACACACATATATGATATGATATTCCTTTATTTGTCCCAGTGGGGAAATTTCAAAAATCACATCAGAGCATCAATGAAAATAAATATAAAACACAAAACTAAAAAACTAATTTATAATACGAAATATACAGGGGGAAAATAAAGTAAAGTGCTGAGTTAAGAGCTGAGTTTACCAGGATCTCCAGCGATCTCCTGCAGTGTGTTGTGCAGCCTATATATATATGTATATATATATCTACATACATATATACACATACATATATATACACAAATATATATATGCATATATATAAATATATATACACATACATGTATATATACATATACTTACATACATATATATATATATATATATTGGAAAAATCACATTGGCTTTTTATTGAGGGTTTGCCTACACAAATACATCATCCTGCATCACTCTCTTGAGAGTGAACTTGTACGAGTAGTGAAAGGACAAGGGATTTATCGCCAAGTCAACTTTATGTCAACAGTCCTAAATGTCTGCAACATCTTTCAGTTCATCATCCTGCTGTGGTCTTGAAAAATAAATGTTTGCAACAGTTCCATTCAGCAGTAACGGCTTCCTGTATATGTGTGTCTATGTGTGTGTGTATATATATAGATGTAAATAAATAAACTTGACGGGTAAAAGGCTTATGCTTACTCCAGTCTTGTCACAGAGCCGCAGAGTGTTGAAGGAGCCCACGGCAAACAGCTCTCCATCTGGAGCCCAGGACAAAGACGTGACCGGGTAGTCATGAGACGATGAGGAGTAAAGCAGACGACCAAAGCTGTCCCATACCTGAGGAGGGAGGACACGGTTTGAATTATAAAAATCAAATCATACCCACAAGACATCTAAAAATGTACTCAAATACAGCTCACCTTATATTTACAGTCTTCTCCACCTGACAGTATGACGTCATTAACTGAATTCCAGTCCACCTTTAGAACGATCCCATCATGAGCCTTCCACTAGAGAGACAGAGGGGCAGAGAGAGAGAGAGAGAATTATACATTCACAAGATGTTATCCATAGATCAGTGGTTCTCAAATGGGGGTCCGTGTACCCCTGGGGGTACGTGAAGGCCCTCTGGGGGGTACGTGAGATTTGTTTTTAAATATATTTAAAATGAACATCCATTAAAAAAGCCTTTGAAAATAGTTATTCAATAAATATTCAATGATATGTAAGTGTAAGTTCATAAACTGAATTGTATATATTATATATGATAGGCAAAATGCTGCATATTACATATTTTTTTCAACCCAAAATGCTTTGCACTGGTCAGGGGGTACTTGCCTGAAAAAAGTATTTCACAGGGGGGTACATCACTGAAAAAAGGTTGAGAGCCATTGCCATAGATAACTTATCCCTTTTGTTGTCGACAAATCATATTTATCGCACACAGTTCATCTCCATCATCACGTGTCAGTCACTGTACCAAAGAGCGGAAAGCCTGCCTGCATTACCGCACCGTGTTTCTATCTTGTTCCTGTTCTCTCTACATGTCTATACTCTATTTTATATTTCCTACTTGCTCCTTCCATGCGCCCAAGGAAAACACACATAAAAGTGCACATGTGTGTTGCGTGAGTCTGTGTAAGGGATCAACAAAGCTCATCTTCGGGTCCTGTTTTTCATACCCCATTTAAATCAGATACCCAAGTCAGGCCATTTCAAACCCATGTTTGACTTTGGTTTGCTGACGCACATCAATCCATTCAGATTAAGTCTTCAACACGCATCGCTGTGTGTTGTGCCGCATGTGTGCTAATAGCTGAGGAAGAGGAAAAGGGTGCGAAGGCAAACATTCAGTGCTCCACTGTTTATCCCAGGTGTTGTTCAGTTTTCAGAAGAATTATAACAAATATATCCATTAACACTGGTGTGAAAGGTCCTCAGCACTGCACCCTCTCTTAATGCAGTAAGCACTCTAAGGCATATAGATCTATTATATTTATATTCCTTTTATTTAGCCTTTATTTAGCATGCAAATAAACAAAATTAATGTAACTAGAGCCCAGAAAAACTGTATGGCAACTATGATACAATATAAACTATGATACATTATTATATGGATTGAATGTATCCATAGAATTATCGGATTTTTCTTAATTTATTACACAATAATGTGTTTTTTAAAGTGTTTGTTATTGAGTGTGTACTGTTGTTAATTCACTGATCCGTTGGGAAGTCCATTTACCTATTTTTTTATTTAGAAAATAATCTGATTGTGTGGCTCATGTGATTCATTTTATCACAGTTTTTAGTTCTTTATTTCTATGACGATAACATTTTCGTCAAATTTAGTAACAAAGTAATATTGGAAAACGATGACATATTGAATCCTAATTGTCTATTGACTTAAGTCCTAGATTTGTACCTCTTAAAAGAATACATGAAGTTAGTGTACCTGTATGATTTTGGCGCTGGGTTGCAAAGGCTTGATGACGAGTTGTCTTCCGGATGTGTAGAGGATTCTGTCCGAGTCTGGACCCCAGGCCACAGAATACACAGGAGACCCTGGAAGATGCAGAAACCGAGGTAAACAGAAAATGAGATCTTGGACTAATCCAAAGCCCAAAGCAATGGAATGGGCTTCCACACTTAAAGACTTGTCATACTTGGTGCAAAATTTAAAAGAGGAATTTTATAAAAATATAAATGACTTCATATTAAAAGTGTATGTGTATGATTCCCCCCCCCCCCTCCTTTGACAAATCAGGAGTTGAAAACTAGCTCGAGGCTACAACGGTGTTGATTCCATTTCTTAGAAGGGATCAAATTCCCTCAGAGACCGTGCCTCGCTCAGCCTATGGAACAACCCGCCGCTCGCAAACGCAGCAGCTGAGAAAACCTAACAGAACCTCTACAGTACGAGCACAAATGTGTGTCGGATTGTGGCTACGCGCGTGTGTCGGGGGAGAGGACCTGCCATTCCCACTCCAGGTGCATGTGGTTTCTCACCAATGCCAACTGGTCACATGATCTAAACGCGACAAAGACGAGGAGAGGGGCTGAGGCAAGTTCCTCTCTCCCCCCTCTCGCTCACTCACTTCCAAACTATCCTACAGCTCTCTCTCTTAAAATGGGTCATGGTACCCAAGATGAACAGCCGACCCCAGTAGCACACGCGTGTGTGTTTGTGTGTGTCTCAATGGAGCTGTGGGCTCTCAGAAGAAGAAACACCTGCAGTGATCGGAGTGCAATATGGATGATGATGATGTGCATCTCTGGCAATGCGACTATTTCTGGAGGTCTTCTGATCAGCCCAACACACGGGAGCTGATTCTCTGAACAACCAGTTAAGGAAAAATGTTTCTAACTCCTGGGGCTGAATTGCTGTTCCCCTGCCAGGCTTTCCATAGCACCCGTCATTCAGCAGGAGTGTGCCATCCATTTCCAGAGAAGCCAACTTTCATCCACTCCCCCCATCTTTTCTTGTCCCACAACTGAAAAGAAACATTAAATAAGTGATAAGATGATAAGTAAGGTAACATCAATTCAATTCAATTCAGTTTATTTGTATAGCCCAATTTCACAAATTACAAATTTGTCTCGGAGTGCTTTACAATCTGTACACATAGACATCCCTGCCCCAAAACCTCACATCGGACCAGGAAAAACTCCCAAATAACCCTTCAGGGGGAAAAAAAGGGAAGAAACCTGGAGGAGAGCAACAGAGGAGGATCCCTCTCCAGGATGGACAGATGCAATAGATGTAATGTGTACAGAAGGACAGATTTAGAGTTTAAATACATTCAATGAATATGACAGAGTGAATGATGGCGCCGCGAAAGGTCGCCTCGGTGTGTTGGTGCGCGATGTTTTTTATTGTTTTCGTTTTAAATACTGTTTTCTGCTGGGATTCCCAGAGCTCTTTCACCAGAGAGGAGCTCTTGAATATCAGGGGAACAACTCCAGCGGATTTACTTCCAACGTTTTTAACTTCTGTGGAGTTACTGGACATTTTTGTAAAAGGTGTGCTCACCTTCGCCCACGTGGTGAAACGCCGGCGGAGAGGGAAACGTTCGGGAGCGCTTGTACGGCTACGGAAACGGGGATCTCGTACAGCGCTGCCGGGCATATTTCTCCAACGTCCGCTCACTGTGCAACAAACTGGACGAACTCCAGCTGCTGGTGGGAGAGACAGAGACTTCTCCTCATCCTCCGTTCTGTGTTTCACGGAATCATGGCTTAGTGGCTCGATACCAGACTCTGCGCTCCAGCTCGCTGGCTTCCAGCTGTTCCGAGCGGACCGGGTCTCGGAGCTCTCCGGTAAAAAAGGGTGGAGGAATCTGCTTTTACCTCAACAACGGCTGGTGCAACGACGTAACGGTGATTCTACAGCACTGTTCGCCGGACCTGGAATCTTTATCATCCACTGCAAACCCTACTACTCCCCACGTGAGTTCGCTTCATTCATCCTGGCCGGAGTTTACATGCCGCGCGGGGAACGTGCACGAGGCACAGCGGACCTCGCTGAACAGATACGGCGTGTGGGCGGACCTTCCCGGACTCTTTAGTTATTGTACTCGGGATTTTAACAAAGGAAACCTCAGCCACGAACTCCTAAATATAGACAGTTAATTAAATGCCCTACCAAAGAGAAGAGCATTCTGGACCACTGCTACACAACAATCAGCAGGGCCTATCACGCCGTCCCTCGAGCTGCACTGGGAAACTCTGACCACGTCATGGTTCATCTGATTCCCTCATACAGGCAGAGACTAAAGCTCTGCAAACCTGTGGTGAGGAAGTTCAAGAAGTGGACCAGTGAGGCTCTGGAGGATCTGGGCGTGCTTTGACTGTACTGACTGGGATGTCTTCAGGACTGCTACCAACAGCCTGGATGAGTACACAGAGGCTGTAACTTCCTACATCAGCTTCTGTGAGGACAGCTGTATTCCATCCAGCTCCAGGGTGAGTTATAACAACGACAAACCCTGGTTCACAGCGGAGCTCAGGAAGCTAAGACTGCAGAAGGACCAGGCATTCAGGAGTGGGGACAAGGACCTGTACACAGAGTCCAAATACAGGTTTAGCAAGGCGGTGAGAGATGCTAACGACTGTACTCTGAGAAACTGCAACAGCAGCTCTCAGCAAACGACTCTGCTTCTGTCTGGAGAGGGCTCAGGCAGATCACCAACTACAAGCCCAAATCACCCCACTCCATGAACAATGTGCTTCTGGCAGACAGCTAAATGAGTTCTACTGCCGCTTTGAAAGACAATGGAGCAGTCCTGAGACCATCCCCACAGCCCCACCAACAAGCCACAGACCATCAGCCCACCCTCCCCAGCCCATCAGGCTCACACCTCTGGAGCACCTCCATCAACTCAGCGCATCCTGGAGAGCAGTCAACAGGCTGTTTAAAAGCAGAACCCCCGCAGCAGCGGGCCCGGACTCCTCCCCCCTGTAGCACTGTGCGGACCAGCTGTCTCCGGTGTTTACCGACATCTTCAACACCTCCCTGGAGACATGCCACGTTCCAGCCTGCTTCAAGGCCTCCACCATCATCCCGTCCCAAAAACCCAAGATCACAGGACTCAATGACTACAGGCCCGTCGCCTGACCTCTGTGGTCATGAAGTCCTTGAACGCTTGGTCCTGTCACACCTCAAGACCATCACCGACCCACTCCTGGACCCCTGCAGTTCGCCTACAGAGCCAACAGGTCTGCAGACGATGCAGTCAACATGGCCCTTCACTACATCCTCCAGCATCTGGACTCCCGAGGAACCTCGCCAGGATCCTGTTTGTGGACTTCAGCTCTGCCTTCAATTCCATCATCCGTCCCTGTTGCAGGACAAGCTCTCCCAGCTGCAGACTCCACCTGCAGGTGGATCACAGACTTCCTGACCGACAGGAAGCAGCACGTGAGGCTGGGGAAACACGTCTCAGGCTCCCGGACCACCAGCACGGGTTCCCCAAGGCTGTGTTCTCTCCCTCTGCTGTTCTCCCTGTACACCAACAGCTGCACCTCCAGTCACCAGTCCGTCAAGCTCCTAAAGTTCAAAGATGACACCACCCTCATTGGACTCATCTCTGGCGGGGACGAGACCGCCTACAGGTGGGAGACTGACCACCTGGTGACCTGGTGCAGCCAGAACAACCTGGAGCTAAACGCTCTGAAGACAGTGGAGATGGTTGTGGATTTCAGGAGAAATGCAGCCCCACCCGCCCCTCTCATCCTGTGTGACTCCCCCGTCGACGCTGTGGAGTCCTACCGCTTCCTGGGCTCCATCATCTCCCAGGACCTCAAGTGGGAGCTGAACATCGGCTCCATCTCCAAGAAGGCCCAGCAGAGGATGTTCTTCCTGAGGCAGCTGAGGAAATTCAACCTGCCAGGGAAGATGATGGTACAGTTCTACACGGCCATCGTTGAGTCCATCATCTGCTCCTCCATCACCGTCTGGCACCCTGCAGCCACAGCCAAAGACAAGCGCAGGCTGCAGAGCATCATCCGCTCGGCCGAGAGGGTTATCGGCTGCAATCTGCCTTCCCTCCAGGTCCTGTTCACTTCCAGGTCACTGAAGCGGGCCAGAAAGATTGTCGCCGACCCTCCCACCCTGGACACTCCTGTTCGAGTCCCTCCCTCGGGAGGAGGCTGCTCCATCATGGCCACGACCTCCCACACCAATAGCCATCAATGGACCCCGGGACTGACTGACTGTCACCCCAGGACTACCACCTCTTCTTCCACCTTCTCTCTCCTCCTTCTTCCCCTTCCTCCTCCTCTCCTCCCTCTCCTCCTCCTTGTTTGTTTGATGTTGCACCAAAAATTCCTCGTTTGTTTGTGAAAACATTCATTCTTTGGCAATAAACCTGTTTCTGATTCTGATTCTGAATAGTTCATAGTAGGCATATTCCACGATGGAGACCTCCACGATCCATCAGGCAGATGGCGGTGGGGAGGAGGAGCGGAGTCTCAACAGTAGGCGGAGTCTCACAGGACAGGACAGTCAGCAGGGCAGGAATTCCACGATCCAGACCTCAATGATCCATCAGGCAGATGGGATCTAGGGTCCGATGACCCCATGAGACGTGAAGTCACAAGGACTCCGGGGAGAAAGCAGAGTTAGTAACTCAGGGCAGCTGTGGCTACTGATGTAGCTTACCACCACCGGGATGACTGTGTGTGTGACTACTGGACTCTGTAAAGCGACTTCGGGATGTCGACATGCCTTGAGAAGCGCTATATAAAATAAATGATTATTATTATTATTATTATAGTAACGTGTGATTGAGAGATGAAAATTCATCCTTAAGGAGAGAAAAAAAAGAGGAGATAGGTACTCAGTGCATCCTAAAACGTCCCCCGGCAGCTATAAGCCTATAGCAGCATATCAAGGGCTGGACCAGGGGCTGATTCAGCCCTAACTATAAGCTCTGTCAAAGAGGAAGGTCTTAAGTCTACTCTTAAACAAGGTGACTGTGTCTGCCTCCCGGACTGAAATTGGAAGCTGGTTCCATAGAAGAGGAGCTTGATAACTAAAGGCTCTGGCTCCCATTCTACTTTTTAAGACTCTAGGAACTACAAGTAGTCCCGCATTTAGTGAGCGTAGCTCTCTAGTGGGCAATATGGTACTACAAGCTCCTTAAGATATGATGGTGCATCACCAATCAAGGCTTTATGCGTTAAGAGAAGAATTTTAAAAGTGATTCTTGATTTTACTGGGAGCCAGTGCAGAGCAGCTAGTGCTAGTGCAGGAGTTCTTTTCTTAGTTTTAGTGAGAACATTGCAGCATCTGGATCAACTGGAGGACCTAAGAGACTTATTAGAGCAGCCTGATAATAAGGAGTTGCAGTAATCCAGTCTCGGAGTAACGAACGCGTGAACCAATTTTTCTGCATCTTTTTGAGACAAGATGTGCCTGATTTTTGAAATATTACGAGATGAAAGAATGCAGTCCTTGAGATTTGCTTTACGTGGGAGTTAAAGGACAAGTCCCGATCAAAGATAACGCCATTCTTTACAGTGGTGTTGGATGCTAGGGCAATGCTCTACAGAAACCACATCACCAGATAATTGATCTCTGAGGTGCTCAGGGCGATTAAAATTACTTGGTTTTGTCTTTAACATCTAGAAATTGCAGGTCATCCATGTTTTGTTATGTTAAGACATGCTTGAATTTACCGAGTTGGTTGCTCTCCTCTGGTTTTATCGATAAATATAGTTGAGTATCATCTGCATAACAATGAAAGTTTATGGAGTGTTTCCTGATAATATTGCCCAAAGGAAGCATGTATAAGGTAAATAAAATTGGTCCAAGCACAGAACCTTGTGGAACTCCGTGATTAACGTTAGTGGTTATCGAGGCGTCATCGTTTACAAATACAAACTGAGATCGATCTGATAAATAGGATTTAAACCAAATTAGTGCCGTGCCTGAAATGCCAATCGACTGCTCCAGTCTCTGTAACAGGATGTCATGGTCAATGGTGTCGAATGCAGCACTAAGGTCTAACAAGACCAGGACAGAGAGGAGTCCTCTATCTGCTGCCATTAAGAGGTCATTTGTAATTTTCACCAGTGCTGTCTCGGTGCTGTGGTGTTTTCTAAATCCTGATTGAAATTTCTCAAATAAACTATTATGATGTAGAAAGTCGCACAACTGATTTGCGACCACTTTCTCAAGGATCTTGGAGAGGAAGGGAGGTTAGAGATCGGTCTGTAGTTAGCCAACACCTCTGGATCCAGAGTGGGCTTCTTCAGGAGAGGTTTAATAACAGCCACTTTGAAGGAGTGTGGTACGTGGCCTGTTAGCAGAGACACATTGATAATATCTAATAGAGAGCCGCCAATTAAAGGCAAAACGTCTTTAAGCAGCCTCGTCGGGATGGGGTCCAAGAGACAGGTAGACGTGTTCGAAGTAGAAACCGTTGAAGATAATTGGTCACGGTTGATGGGAGAAAAGCCCTCCAAATATACACCAGGGCATACAGCGGTTTCCAAGGCCATTCCACTTGAGAACAGATTGGCACTGGTTATGGGCAAGAGAATATTAATCTTGTCCCTAATAGTTAAAATCTTTTCATTAAAGAAGTTCATTAAGTCATTACCACTAAGGTTTATAGGAATGCTCGGCTCCACAGAGCTGTGACTCTCTGTCAGCCTGGCTACAGTGCTGAAGAGAAACCTGGGGTTGTTTTTATTTTTCTATTATTGATGAGTAACAGGCTGCAGTGGCATTACGGAGGCCCTAGCTCTATGTTTTAAGACTATCTCGCCAAACTAAGCGGGATTCTTGAGATTAGTTGAACGCCATATGCGTTCAAGCTTTCGTGACGCTTGCTTCAGTTTGCGGGTCTGAGGGTTATACCAGGAGCAAACCTCCTCTTCCTCACTGTCTTCTTCTTCAGAGGGCTATCGAGTCCAGTGTCATTCTCAGAGAGCCTATGGCACTGTCAACAAGATGATCAATCTGGGACGGACTAAAGTTAGACCAGGAGTCCTCTGTTATATTGAGACGTGGTATCGAATCAAATACAGAAGGAATCGCTTCTTTAAATTTAGCTACAGCACTGTCAGTTAGACATCTGGTGTAGAAACTTTTGACTAACGGAGTACACTCCGGTAGTATAAATTCAAAAGTTATGAGGTTGTGGTCTGACAGAAGAGGATTCTGTGGGAAGACGTTCAAATGCTCAATGTCAACGCCATAGGTAAGAACAAGATCAAGCGTGTGGCCAAAGCTGTGAGTGGGTTTCTGTACTCTCTGACAGAAGCCAATCGAGTCCAACAAGGAGATGAATGCAGCACTAAGGCAATCATTATCAACATCCACATGGATATTAAAATCTCCAACAATAATAACTTTATCGGTTTTAAGAACCAAACTTGATATAAATTCTGAGAATTCAGATATAAACTCTGAATATGGACCTGGTGGCCGGTACAGAATCACAAATCGAATTGGCTGTAGTGTTTTCCAGGTTGGATGTGAAAGACTAAGAACAAGGCTTTCAAATGAGGTGTAGTGTAATTTTGGTTGAGGATTAATTAATAGGCTCGATTCAAAGATGGCTGCTACTCCACCTCCTCGACCGGTGCCTCGAGGAATGTGAGTATTAATATGACTTGGAGGAGTCGATTCATTCAGGCAGACATATTCTTCATGGCTCAGCCAGGTTTCAGTTAGGCAACATAAATCAATGTGATTATCTGATATTAAATCATTTAGTAACACAGCTTTAGATGACAGAGATCGAATATTTAGGAGACCACATTTAATAGTCCTGTTTTGTTGCACTGCTGAAATAATGGTGTTAACTTGTATAAGGTTATTGTGTACGACTCCTCTTCTGCTTACTTTTGATTTATTTAATTGAAGTGGCCGTGGGACAGACACAGTCTCTACTCTAAAGTCATGGGTGGGTAACTGCTCGAATGGAAGAGCAGAGAAGGGTGTTAAACTACAACTCTGCTCCCGGTTCCTGATCTGAACCCTGGGTTGTCATGGATTAAGTCCGGTGATCAACTTGGTCATATTCGCAGAAATGAGACGCTCCGTCCAACGTGGGATGGATGCCGTCTCTCCTCATCAGATCAGGTTTTCCCCAGAAAGTCTTCCAGTTGTCTACGTAGCCCACATTATTCGCTGGGCACCACCTCGACAGCCAGCGGTTGAAAGACGACATTCGGCTATACAATTCGTCTGTCTGCAAATTTGGGAGAGGGCCAGAGAAAATTACGGTGTCCGACAACGTCTTGGCATAAGCACACACCGATTCCACATTAATTTTAGTGAGTTCCGAGCGGCGGGCTCGGGCGTCATTACCACCGGCGTGTATTACAATCTGACTGTATCTCCGCTTATCCTTAGCCAGCAGCTTCAAACAAGACTCCACGTTTCACTGTTTCTACCAATGAACTTTGGTAGAGGAGCGCATATAATGGCTTTTTATTTTCCAAATTGTAAATACGTGAATTCAGTGTTCATTTTAAATAAGCACCTTATGGAAATACATCAATAAACTATGGTTCATGTCCAAATCCCTGGCGATTCCAAGAATCATATATTCACTTCAACACACAGCATTGCACTGGAAAAAGGGCGAAAGTTCCCATGTTACTGTGTCGATTACTGCCGATAGAAACTGGAGCCGATTAATACCTGGGAAATACTGCACAGTCATTGTTCCTGGGAATGAATGCAGAACTCTAATCTTTTCCACTGAAGGCAGAAGCCGGATGGTAGTGGGCTTTACATTGACATTAAACTTCTCTGAATCAAAATGCAGCTGTCATCTCATATTTTTGTCGTCCTACTTGTCAGTCTTATTAGTATTGCACACAAACAGGCATCCGCAGCCATTATGGTAACACGGTGCACAAGGTGCATACATTCATGTGCTCTGCTTTGTTGATTTGTTTTTGGGTGAGTGAAATAATTAGTTTGACTGACCATGTATAATAATAACAAATCGCAGTTTCACATAAGATTTGTCTTAAAGTCGGTGAAATAAAGAAAGGGTCTTTAACCTTACCTTGGCTGGCAAGTGTTGAACGTAGCATCCCACTTTTTGACCAGATCTTGATCTGCCCATCCTCTCCAGCTGAGTAATTAGATAAACAGATGGAATTGATATAAAGATGTGTTTTTAAATATTTGTTGTTATTTTATGGCAATGAAAATATGTACACTACCGGTCAAAAGTTTTAGAACACCTACATTTCTCCATAAAATGTACAAAGTTTAATTTCTCAATGTACTCTGACATTAAAGCATAAAACAAAGAAACAATGAGATTTTTTTTTAAATCGAGGAATCGTTTTATTTAGCAAAATGTAAAATCTAAATTTTTGACTAATCAAAGTAGCCACCTTTGGCAGATATAACAGCCGAACACACTCGTAGCATTAATTCTACAATGGAAATAAAATATTGTTCAGAAAGTTCTTCCCAACACTGTTGCAGAAGATCCCACATATGTGTTGCACTTGTAGGTTTAAAAATGGGGATGTTGTAAAACTTTTGACCGGTAGTGTATGTCCCTGGCATGTTACCTGTAATAAGAGCAGTTCCATCATAGTTCCATCTTCCAGCCAAAACAGCTCCCTTGTGCGCCTCCACACTCTTCTCAACACGCCCAATCTTGGTGGTCAGGTGGAACTTTCCTGTAGAGAGACAAGAAGATGCTTACAGGTTGGCAGTTCCACACTCTGGGCCCGATCTGGTTGTTTACAGTCTGTAAGAGAAGAACACTACCGTCCGCTGTCATGCTACGCTACCATGTGGGTTTGGTCTTCAGAGATCATGTCTTCAGAAGTCTGACGGATGCAGGTTGCTGACTGAGGCAAATGAGCAGTGAGGACAACATATTATAACTAAGCTTAAACAATTTCAGAAAAGTAAAGATAAATCCCCTGATACACAAATAGCAACAAAGCTACATGTTTTAAATCACAAACTTATACTGAAACTAAAGAATTTCTGTTGGTTGAAATAGGGCAAATGTTCATTTCCTAGACACGAAAGGTCATGGACACATAGTTATTGAGGACGCCAGCCGAACATAGACTTTTGTGGCAGTGTGTATTAAAAAATGTTGCATGTTCTATGTAATTTCTGGTGACCTAAAACTGCAAATCAGCATGCTGCTGCTCTCTCCCATTTCTAAATGTGGACATCCCAACTAATTTGGATGTTACTCCAGCAGGTGGTAAATATAACAAGCATGTACAGCTGCAATGAAGCGCACTTTCAAATAAAAAAAGTACATATTTTAAATTTAGATGTAATGTAAAATGTATGTTCTATTTTTCGAAGCCAAACATTGTCTGTGCAAAGCTTTTGTGCACTGATTTGTTTGTTTGCTTGTTATCCAGCAGATGTTTTTTTATGGTAACTTATAATGACAAGATATCAAACTTTTGCTATTTTACTTATAGCCTAAATGGTTTGTTGAGGAATTCCTGATGATACATATGTGTGAAATCTAATATGACACCACATTGTTGTTCCACAGGACAAAAGTGAATGAGACTGAAACGCTGTTGTTCCAAACAGAAAGCCCAGCCATATCCTTCAAGCTTGATTTGGGATGCTTAGGGACAAGCCTGGCTCCATTCCACAACATATTATTTCTGGTAGAATAGCAAATGATGCATCTAACTACGCAATTTTCTTAGTCATTGGGAAATATTAGGCATTCCAAAATAATGAAGTATAGTAATTCATTTGATATAATATTTAGTTATGAAAGCAGGGACAGGGAATAACACCTTAAAATACTAGACAAAATCATATTTATCACACAGAAAAGTATTGGAACTACATGTGCAATATATATATATATGTGTGTGTGTGTGTGTGTGTGTGTAATATAAAAAAGTAACATGACAAGGGAAAGCCACTTTAATAGGCTCCTCCCACCCAATAAAATAAAACCGGGCTGTTTTTAACTATATCATACAAACACAACTAAAGACTGTTTTTAAATATTCTGCACATAATACAGCTTTACAAGTAAAAAATGAATTGTGTGATTGTCATGTTTTGTCATCAGTGAAAAACTAAAACTTATTTCAAACAATAGAAAAACTGATATTTAACAGGGCAAAAAAAGTTGCAGAAGTGAACCATAACAGAGTTTTCATTCTCTCTTCTGCCAGAGAAAATCGCTGCTTCAGTTTGCGGGTGTGTTTATGCAACCCTACACTGCCATTAGTGTTGTGACCACACATTGCCTGCCATAACAGTACATCCATATTATGTGCTTTTGTATCTAATATAGGCTGAAAAAGAGGCATAGAGGTCATGTGGATGCACCTCAAACAAAATGTGGTGTCGAGTTTGCATTTACAAATATACAGATGTAAAGCAAAATTCCACCTTTAATGATTTAACATTGAAGGTCAAATTCAAAACTAGAGCAGAAACCGGCTTACTCACAGGCCAAATTACAATCCTCTTCCTGAAGTGAACATCAATATGCTTATCTGAAGTATTACACTGGTTAAGATGATATCCTTTCACTACATTAAAAAAACACCTGGGTTGTTGGCAAATTGTTTAATAAAAATGATAAGGCAAGAAACTGTCATTCTACTCAGTAGAAAAACAGGTTGGGGGGGCTTGGGAGGAGACCTGAAGTTATACTGATAACAGTGTTACGAGTTATTATGCTTAGTTAGTTCAGTAAGCATGTCACATGCTATTTTTGTTTTATTTCCCTGTAAAGGTGTGTCTGAAAACAATCACCGATCATGTCATTTTGCTGTTCACTGAATTAACAACGTGTGATAACAAACTGATATATTGGTGAGAAATAAAGTTGAGTGTCTCACTGGACATAGTTAAGACAATAAAGAGACTTGCCATCAGTGCTGGTGAGGACACAAATCTCAGTCTGGTTCTGTTTCTTGCCACCAACCGTCTTGGGGAACCAATGTAGATCAACGGGGTAAATGTCCTCCGATAATTTGACCACCAGACTGGTCTCACTGGTCAGCAGGTTCCACTTGAGGATCTGGTGGTCCTCACTGCATGAGTACAGCTCATCTGCTGTGGTCCAGCCAACACAGCTCACAAGTTCCGTATGTGATCTGCTGTTAAGAAAAGTGCTCTAGAAGAGTTATATGGACCTTTTGAATGTGAGCATCTGCTATAAATAGGGTGAATAAAGTAATATACTCTAGATTTGGTACAACTAAACTGTAAGGTCGAACCAAGCAATAGGAGGCACCAATTACTATAATTAACGATGTATTGCTAACGTTACTTCTAGTGGTGCTCACATTATGAATGTTAACACAATCAAAGTGATGTCCATCGTGTTACACAACATATAGCTACTTCAGATGTACAGAAACACAACTATGAGGCTCGATTGCAACCAGCGTCATAAAAAGGATATGCTTTGGTTCCTGAAGCAGCGATGTTTTCAACCTCATGGTGTACGTTTGCTCCGTTAATCCCTGAACAAAACATCAGTTAGTGACAGCATCTCACATTAAAGTTCATTATATCACATACATGTCAAATCAACACGCAGAAAGAAAACATACACAAGACCAAACCAAAACGTTGAACAGTACCCTGTAGATCAGACAACTCAGCTGTTAGCATGCTGTGGTAACTGTGACGGTGGACGAAACAAGCGTCTGCAGTTGCTACGGTACCTGTTGCTAACGTGATGATGTCCCCGAGCCTTTCCTGCTACGTGAATGCTAACGTTAACTTGGTTTTCTGGTTAAAACAGACGTTCTTCTGTCGTTACCTACTTTATTGTGGAACCACCCGATATGTATACGTGTCATTTGCTCCAGCAAAAGATGAATGAATATTAAATACTGTGCAGAGCACGCCAATCCATCACTAAACAATAAATCCTTGCTAACGTTATCGAGGCTAATCTCTGGTAGCAATGTTATCTGGGTCATGAAACGCTTGAAAGTAGAGTTCTCGCGAGAGTTAAAAGTATCGCTTCCGGGAAAACGGATATTTAGAATATGGATTATAAATGCAATCTGTTAAATAAATAAAACGTATTTAATAGCACTCCTTGAAATCATAGATACTAACATTAATCGTTAAGAAAAACAAAAAGTATTTCATGAAATCGAAACTATCTCTCAGGTCGGTACTTCGTTCTACTGGAACCAGGAACATGTTCGAACACATATAAATATTAGATTTTGAATCTGACAAAATCCTTGAATCAAATAATATTGTCAATAAATATCGTCAGTATTTGCGTTTTTCCGCCGGGGTATTTGTGTCGCATGATTATTGTTTGTTTGGAGCGAGGCGGAGTTGGCTTCGTCCCCTTTTTTGAATTTTGTGTTTTTTCCCCCTGCCCTTTGAACGTTCCATGGTGCCTTGCGTCAGTTTGTAACGAATTTGGTTCGACAGCACAGTTTAGGCGCCATTTACAAGTTGGAGTTTTCAACCAAGACAGCGACGCGGAATCACACGGGGCTACATTTTGTGGATTATATTAGCCAAATCTTGGATTAACGAATACTTTTTTTCGAAATCGCAAATTGGAGCATAACGAACGACTCTCGACAGACTGCCTATATTGTGGAAGGTAGATTGAAATAACATTTTAGACCTAAGTAAGTTAACGATCGGGTTCCGTCTAGTTGCTGAACAGAACAACGTTAGTTCCACACCAGATTTAACATTAACGTGCATTTTGACTACACGCAACGGTGAAAAACGTACCGATCAACGTCATCAATATTCTGGAACGTAATGAGAGGATCGCTTTTTGCCTAATATTACGTTTAACGCAAAATGTGCCTTTTCGTAGACACACCCCTAACAGTAATATGTTACTTATCCGATGGTCTAAACTTATGTTACTGATGCAAAACTGTGCAAAGAAAAAGTGAGCTGCAATGCCTTTGTCTGGAAACTACTTTTTCTTGGATAACGTTAGATGTGCAAATGCTGTTCAGCGCCCTTTTCCATTCAAATTACGCTTTCTGTGCGTCCAGTTGACGTTACAGTGTTGCGTTAACGTTACAGACGTCTGCTCGTCAACGTTAGCTTTAGCGTTGCCGTGGTGACATCCGTTAGTTAACGTTAACGAGAGCAAACTAAAGAAGAAGAAAATCTAGTAACGTGGCACGCTTTCGCTCACGTTACGTGTTTTTTTATCCGGTGACCAGGCTCTGGTAGTTGGTTAGACGTAGTTAACGTTCGTAGTTTTTAGTGCAACGATAGCGTAAAGTTACGGTCGGCTCCATGTGGTGTTTGAATGTGCTTTCCCGTTAATTAGCGAGTTCGGTTGCCGCGTCTAATTTACACCTCCGCCCCCAACATACACGTTGTGGCGATTAAAGTAAATATGTCAGTTCGTGACATCGATCCATTTCCCACTGACCAGAGAGTCCGTTTAGCTGCGTCTGCTCGGCGATAACTCAGCATAGAGGTTAGACTAAGATTGTGTATCTATCTTGCGTGTTAAGTGAATGTGTCGTTCGCGTGACGTGAACCTTATTTTCTGTTCTCCCCATCACTGCAAGGGTCATTAACCGTCCGACTCGGACGCCTCGGCTGCACGGGGGCATATCGTTAACGTTGCTAAAACAATGGTGTCACAGGTGGAGGCCATTCATTTGTACTGGTATTTTGGTTTGGAACAGCAACTCATTTGCTTCAATCGTCACACAGATTGGCAGCCTTAACGCGCACATCTCGTTTAATGGGATCCCTTTTGGAAATAACAACCTTCGTTCAGGTCACACACACTCAAACATCGTTATTCATATTACTTTATTTTTTTATATTTTTTTAAATCCACAAAAAATCGAAGCGACTAAGAGTTTGATGGGCGTCAGTGTGGGATCTGACTGGTAATGATTAAAGCCTGACAACAGTAGCTGCGTGTGACCGACTAAAAGTGGAGTGGGGAGATTGACAGACACACAAAAACACTTATGGATATCTAACTTTTTTTTAACCCTTTTTAAGATTTCAAATCATGCCATCTAAAACTGCAAAGGGCTCAACCGCCAAGCCCAAAGAGAAAGGGTCGCAGCCCCGGGATGACTCCGGGGACGAGCTGGATGAACCCCCCCAAGAAACCAACTCCAATGGCCAAGAGGAGGCACCGCCGAAAACTGGCAAGTAACAAAGGGTGTTTTGGTGTCTGTGAATCTAAATAAGTTGTGTTCACTCAATGGCTTCGCGTGTATTGTCGTAGTGGCCAGTTGCCACTGCTGTGAAGCTTCTTTCTTTCTTTCTTTAAAACTATTTTACTTTAAACACGTAGTTGGAATGGCAGTTTATTTATTTATTTATAGTTTCAAAGTGTCAGTCATCAATAAATTTGATTTTTGAGATGATTTTGTGATCGTCGAGTGTACTTCTTGCCCGGATATTCTCCGCAAACGAGGTAATTTATTTCGATATTGAAGTGTTTTATGGATTTTGGCGTCATTCTTCTAACTTCTATAAAATGTAATTGTGTGTGGATTAATTTAGTATGCGGCGCTCAAGATGCACACTGGCAGCAAGAGATGTTTTCATTCTGTAGAATGCGTTGAAAAGCTTAATTGGGGTGTCGAGCATTAGATCTGAAAAAAAATCGACCCCTTAGCTTGTTTATGCTTATGTGAGCACAATAGATTTTGGACAGGTCGTTGTGGATTAGTTTGATGGCAACATCATCGGTTTAACGTTATACATTTCAATCACACAACGCAATGTTTACCCTGTCTACGTGTTGGATATAGTTAAGAATGAGTTAAAATGTTGATCGAAAATGTGCACTATTTATTATCTGTGTGTGTGCGTGTGTGGGAGGGGGGGGGGCTGAATGTGGCGCATCTACTCGCACTTATAAACGCGTGTTGTGGAGTGCGTTGGTAGAATAACGTGTTTTCTTAAGCGGCCACGGTCTTTTCCAGTTGCCTCTGGTTTTCCAGAACAAAGAAACCGAATGCCTGTCAACTTTCTCTGGAGTCGTTGTTTGACGTGTGTCTGTTTGTTTTGTTTTGTGTGTGTGTATGTGTTCCTCCACCCCTCCCCCACGCAGCACTCCCCCCACCCCACCTGAAACGACTCGCACAGAGGAATTAAAGTTGTGCTTTTTTCTCCTTCTTTTTTTTCTTCCTCTGTGCCACAGATGCAGTGGTTGATAATCGAAGTTTGGAGGAGATTCTCGGTAGCATCCCTCCACCCCCGCCCCCAGCAATGACCAATGAGCCCGGTGCTCCTCGTCTGATGATAACACATTTAGTCAATCGCAATTTTAAATCGTATGCAGGCGAGCAGATTCTGGGGCCTTTCCACAAGGTACGACCAAACATGGTTTTGCAGTTATCAACCCTCAAATGCTTGGTTGATGTGTAGTTGGTGTCGCGCTTACAGATTTACCAACATTTAGAGGGTTTAGAGTGTAATTGTATTGTATTTGTCTATAATGTCATATTCTGCAACTGGGCATGTTGCCTTGCAAAGTGGCAGACTCACAAAGTACAACATTGTCATAATAAATCATTCTATTAGAACATGTATTGAAGTTCTAAAAAAATCTTAAAGGTGGAAAAAGTTACTCCATTTTGATTTAGTAGGTGTATCGAGCAAGAAGTCGTAATCTGGTCATGCGCTGACATTTACAATAAATTATGACTTTTCTTAAACTTAGTTTGTTCACCTTTTTTTCTGCACCCCTAATTGCTCTGCAAATATAAGTTTATTAAAGTAAATGTTAACTACACCCACTTGGAATACATTCACTTTATCAATTCTGCTATGTTTAAATATTAATATACAGCTTGTTATGTTATGACAGTCACAGTATTTGTTTGTGGATGCAGTATATTTTTATATAATTGATTAACTTTTCTCTTCTTTTTTTCTTCTCTCACTTTTCTCTCAGCGCTTTTCATGCATCATTGGTCCAAATGGGAGTGGGAAGTCCAATGTGATAGATTCAATGCTCTTTGTGTTTGGATACCGAGCTCAAAAGATCAGATCCAAAAAGCTCTCGGTGCTGATTCACAGCTCTGATAAACATAAGGATGTGCAAAGCTGTACTGTGGAGGTGCATTTTCAAAAGATTATTGATAAGGTATATATATATTTGTCTCTCACTCAGATTCCACACTGCATTCGCTCTGGCCTTTCCGAAATGGATAAATTCAGTCTATTTCAAATGGGTGATTGGAAATATTTTCTCGCAGATAGATATTTCTCTTGATATTTAAATCTATATTTCTTCTCTGGTCATGGCTTAATATACACAATGATCACACTATCGACTTAACACGGACTCAAAGCAGTCATGGAAGTTACAACTGGCACCCACATGCCATAGTCAACTCATAATGTGCTAGAATGGATTCCCCTATTTTTTTTAAAAACAATTTAAAATGTGCTATTTAGAGGCAAGGCTCTACCTTTTTTGATTTAACTGTGAAAAGTCAAAAAAAATAGGTTTTATATTAAGATACATATTTATTCTTTTGCATTAGATCACAAATTACTTTGAAAACGTATTGTAGTGTTAAGAATTGGGGTTGAACATGTTTCTGTATTTGATCTGCCACAGGGGGTCTTTCTGTTGGGTCCAGTATAATGACATAATTCTATGACTTCTGCCAGCTTTACAATCACCCATTTTACAAAACATAATAATATTTTGGTCTAGGTGGTGTACTTAGAATAGTGGACTTGTTTTTATAATTAATAATTGTTTTAGACAAATGTCCTACCTTTTTGCAATCCATTTATAAATCTCATATCTCGCATGTTTAAAGTTTTTAAATGTAATATAAATGAATTGTTCTGCACTAAGCTGCGCTGTGTCTTCTGCCCCTGAGCCAGGAAGGAGATGACTACGAAGTCATCCCAAACAGCAAGTTCTACGTTTCCAGGACTGCAAACAAGGATAATTCTTCATCCTACTATATCAATGGCAATAAAGCCAAATTCAAAGAAGTGGGGGCTTTACTCCGAAGCCATGGCATTGACCTCGACCACAACAGATTTCTGATCTTACAGGTAATTGTAATTTATTTTTATATAATTTCATTGTGCACTTTAAAAATAAAAAAAAGAAGCTCCTTGCTGTGACCATCCCATTCTGTCAGATATTCCCTTCCCTTCGTTCTCTGCCCAGTTCTCTTTGGGTTAAATGTTTCATGGCTACCGTTTAAAGCCATGCCCGTCTGTGGGAGTAACCTGTTGCACTGGAACTGGAAAGAAGAGGAAGTGCCCTCTGCCTTAGACTGCTATAGCAGCGCATCATGGTTTGAAACGATGTGGAAGGGTGCGAACCATTATTTGCTGCTTTAGAATTTTAAGGAAAAAATGCAATTTTACTCTAACATGGACCCGGATGCGAGTTGAACAACTTTCTCTTTTTTGTTTCTGTGGGAGAATCTTTAATGAGGTTCACCATCCAGCGGGGACAGGTTGGACATCCCCTGCCCATGTGCCTGCCTCGCTTTAGCAGCACGTAAATATTGGTGTGTGAGCATAGACCCCAACACCAATATTAGCAGTGCTGCTTCAGTGTGGCTGGACCGAACCCCCGCCACTACCATGGCTTTGATATTGGGTCAACAAGAATGTAATGCAGTCCTATTTACGGTTTAAAAAGGTGTGTGTGTGTGTGTGTTGTGTTGTGTGTGTGTGTGTGTGTGTGTGTGTGTGTGTGTGTGTGGAGGCTTTAACTTTTATCCAAGGTCACTTCTCTGGCTAAGGGGTTGTTGGCTATTTTGTTTCCTGGTCAGAACACCTCGACTCGCTGCTCTTCTCTTTTCATGTGTGAGCTGTCGATTTCCCCTACTTATAAAGGAAACATAAGCAGTTAATGTGTTTAACATAACACTTATTATGCGAAGATATTTTTTTACCCGTGCCTAAAGAATACAATAAAAAGAACATGTTCAGACAAATACAATTTGATTGGAGAAAATAGTATGTAAACTATTTGTAATTTCCACCAAGTTGTAGCTACAAAGTCAACATCCTATTAAAAGCATCAGTTTTTAGATTACTTTACATTTAATTATTATAATTTTATTTTTAACAAGTTGTAGTGGGCAGAGTCGGTGGTTGTTGGGGGGGGGGTGGTACGGGTATGTGTTCTGCCATTTAAGTGTCTGAGGCATTTACTTTATTTTGTAACGCCCAATATTCCAAATGTGCCTCAGGGCTTTACCATCTGTACACATACGACGTCCCTGTCCCAGAACCTCACATCGGATCAGGAACAAAAACTTTAACGATGTCTGTACTCAAACAATTGACCCATTCATCAGATTGAATCATATCTAGTATTTTAATTGTTTGTTCTCTTCATTTAGATTGTATCTAACTGATTGTTTAGCCAAATGTAATGCTGGTGGTTATTCTCACTTTCACAGAGTGGGAAAAGTCATGTGTTCCCATAAGAACCTCTAGAGATATTATTTTTGTGCACTGTAAATGTGTCCAGCATTATTTTTAAGTTTAGATCAGTTACTTAATCACATTTTTTAAAAAGTAAGTATTACGGGCATTTTTGTATTTGATTAATTACATTCTAAGAGTGTCTTGTGATGCCGTTTAGCTCAATGTGTGCAGTGAGTGATGCCTGCGTGTCGCTCTGGCTGTACTCAGGGCGAGGTGGAGCAGATTGCCATGATGAAGCCCAAAGGTCACACGGAGCATGACGAGGGCATGCTGGAGTACCTGGAGGACATCATCGGCTGCTGCCGCCTCAAGGAGCCGATCCTCAACATGGCGCGCCGCATCGAGCTCCTCAATGAGCAGCGGGGCGAGAAGGTGACACACACACACACTCGCACTTTATCTGCTCACACACTCCTCAGCAAACCAACTTTTCTCTTCCTGTGTCCTGACTCCATTCTCTGTATATAGTGGAGGTTGTAGTTTGAAGAGGCTCTTTATTGGGTGTGTAAAGCTTTCGATACACATATTTGAAATTAAAATAAATAATCAATGTGTATAGTTATGCAAGTGTGTAAGATACGCTGTTGGTACACAGCTGGGCCAACTGCCACCGACATGATTCATGGTTTTCATAGATTATTGGACGTGCATTAACTTTGACAACATTGCTACATTTCTTTTCACTCATTTTATTTTGTACCGGATAAGTAATGCGATACCGGAGTGATTAGAAACAAACGAATGCTACTGTAGCTTTTATCAAATTGCGTATGTTGCACCAGAATTATGGAAGTAAGAAGAAGAACATTTCACTAAATTATAGAATGTGTGTATCTGATTTCTATACATGTTCTGTCATCTGATATTAAGTACTGCAATGTTCCCTGCACCAGCTAAACCGAGTAAAGCATGTGGAAAAGGAGAAGAATTCTTTGGAGGGCGAAAGGAACAAAGCTGTGGAGTTCCTCACCCTGGAAAATGACATCTTCAAACACAAGAGTCGACTCTGCCAATATTATGTGTGAGTGCTCCAGCAACATCTATAATGGAATTAGATTTCAATGGAGACCAACATATTAAAAGAATGTCAATTTTGTAGTATTTGTAATCCTCACCGGGGCAGCATGACCCTCCTTTGGTGTCAGTGTCTGTCTTTGTGTAAACTGTAAAAAAAAAAATTACCGCTCACTGGGTTTTCCCCCCATCTCTCGTCTCCATTAGTCAGGATCTGCAGAAGCGTGTTGTCGATAAAGAGCAGGAGAAGCAGAAGATCTTGGAGGACACCAAAGAACTCACTGAGAAAACTGCCAAGATATCACAAGAGACGGAGAAAATGAACCAAGAGATCAGAGATGTGGAGAAGTAATGCCGTTGTTGTCCTCTCTAATAACCAATGTTGAATGCTAAGAAGGTTACGAACTTGTCGACCCATGTTATCATATTGTGGTTGTCGTCAGTGCATATCTTAATCTTGCCCTGGGTTGGAGGCAACAAGTACAGAAGTATCTGTAATGTATGTCCTAAAATGTGATTCTTCCACAAATGGTTGCAGGAAGTATCGAAAAGTATTCTCCCTTTCATGACTTCATCATTTTAAACTGTCTGAGCTTTACAATAAATAGCTGAGTGTGTTATATTATGGAAACGGTGATGACGATTGTTTGTTGCGTATACCGCGTGTAGCATCTTTGAGTGTTCTCGGTTAATGTTCCATGATTTTTACTTTGAGTTTTACTCCACTAGAAAACAAAATAAGCTCAACAAGTACATCGAGGCCCAGAAGGAGAAGTTCACCCAGCTGGACCTGCAGGACGTAGAAGTGCGAGAGAAGATTAAGCATTCCAAGAGCAAGAGCAAGAAACTGCAGAAGCAGCTGGAAAAGGACAAAGAGAAGGTGTGTTGGCCTTTTTATAAGCGCGGTCCACATATTACACGCCGTTAAATGACTTAACCGGCTATCACAGTTTAGTATCTCGCAGCGACGCACACAAGTCACATCATCGGTCAAGCAAGTGTACAATATTTGTCCATAATTTACAAATGCAGGGTTGATGTAAATCAAGACGAGCTCGCAAAAGTTGTAACACACTCCGGTGTCACTTTATTTTGTCCCCTGGCCAAGAAAGAAAACTTCCGCTGCTTATTAGCGGTTGTTGTTCTGAGGGATAGAGAACATGACATTTCTCAAGGCTTTACAGAAACCTAAATTAATTTCAGATCCCAACAAGACAATTTAACTTGTCTTTAGTATGAATCAAATGTACTTCACCAGGTTGAGACGGTTTTTATATTTTCCCAAAAGCATCCCTCGTTTCACAGCTCCATGCTATACAGTTGACAGTGTACTCTTTGTGTTGTGTGTGTTTTCTTTAAGTATGGATTCTCCAGTGATAAAGCATTTTAAAATGTTTTCTTTATGAAAATCATGCAAGTTTTGAAAGATAATGTACATTTGTGTAAAAATATTACAGGTAGTGTAGCATTTTAAACAAAAGGCCTGGCTTCTGGAAGAGTTATAGTTGAAGAATAAATGTAACTCAGGGCTCCAGACTGCGACCAAATGGTCGCATTTTGCGCCTAAAATTAGACACAGTGCGAGTAAATTTGTCATCAACTCGCGCATGCGCGACCAGTAAATTAGCAGATTTCTTTTTTTTGTTATTAAATATTTGTGTTGCTTACAAACTTGTTCTACACTTCAGCCCACTATAGTTAGCGGTAATGCCTGAATGACTGGTTTGCTGACCGACATTAACTCCAGAAGAAGAAGAAAGGAGACGAAAACCGAAGAAGAAGAAGGCTGGCCTGTGTGTGAGAGCGGGGGGGGGGGGCTAATGTGTGAAAAGAGGCGCGCAACGGAGACGCAACGAGGCGAGGGCCGCAGAGTGAGAGGTCCACGAGGGATCCTCACCACCGAGCGGCGTCCCCGTCCCCCGAGTTGAATCTCTGGGTCAACTCAGCCGACTCTCACATGTCTGAGCCGCTATAGACTGATGTTCACGGTAAACGCATTCGATCTGGAGCGCGCGAGGGTTTTGATAACGTTAGCGGAAGGATTTAAGTGACAACATCCGGTTTTGCAAAGTTAGCGGAAAGAACCACGTGAAACAACATCCGTTTATCAAAATAAGATGTCGACAAATCATACACTAACATATAAAAGTAAACAATGAACTGATGTTGTATCTTTATAGATAGTTTCTGAGATTTAGCTTAAATTATGCTAACATTAAAAATGTTTACTGTACCAAGGAAGAGTTTATAAAAATTAGTCAGTCTTTTGTATGTTAAGAAAAGTCCTGTATATAGATTTCCCCAAGAGTTCCAGGAAATGAATGATGCAGATGTGTTCCATACATATCTGAAATCCCCTACAATAGCAATCAAACAATTTTAATGTATCAATTAGGACATTTTTCAAAGTAAAAGTTCTAAATGTTTAAAGAAATCGGTAATTTCTTTAATGTTTGAGTTGCTTTATATATGTATTTCCTCATAGTCCTAGGCAATAATGCTACACAATAAATAGAATGCTTCAATCAACACCGTGATCGGTGATTGGTATTATCGGATCGGCAGATACTGATTTCAGTGATCGGTGATCGGTATTATCGGTGATCGGCAGATACTGATTTCAGTGATCGGTATTATCGGTGATCGGCAGATACTGATTTCAGTGATCGGTATTATCGGTGATCGGCAGATACTGATTTCAGTGATCGGTGATCGGCACCAAAAACCTGATCGGTGCATCTCTAGAAACCAACAAATGTTTTGATTGGCCACATCGAAGTGCAACATGCACATGCTCAAGGTATGTTTTCTCTTCAAATATGTTTAAACTCAATACAGTAACTTCTGAAGAGTTCTCTGTTGTGAATGTTTTGCAGTTCATGAAGGCAAACAGGCATAAGATTGTATATTGTCAAATTATTTATCAGTAATACAGTAAAAATGATGGGAAAACTTTGCAAGTCGATTTATAGTGTGTCAGGGTTTTTCCTGCATAGAGGAAATGTGGGTGCGCGCCTAAGCCGTTTTCCCGAGCGCCTATGACAAATCCCGAGCGCCTAAGGCAAAAAAAAGTCTGCGTTGAAAAAACAAAAAACAACTGTGTTCATCAGGTTCATGTCAGCAAATATGTTCTCAATAGTATGTTTCAAGGAGGTGTGCTCACCTGTGTGCGCGTATCACGGCAGAGCGGCCAGCTGCTGATCACGCACTCAATAGCTCGACTGCATGAATTTTTTTGGGACCACCCAAGACCCATTTTGACCCAGGAAAAAGTGCGCCCCTAAATTTTCTGCTGCGCCCCTAACATTTTAAGTTAGGAGCGACTGTGCTCCTAGTTAAAAAAGTTAGTCTGGAGCCCTGTAACTGGTATTATTCTGCATGACATTCAGCTTTCATACCAAAAAAAAGTGAGTCGTGATACTCATTTCTATTGATCTGGGTCATTACGCTGTCAGTTGCAAAAGTATGCCCGTAAGACCGTGCTTACATTTTATATTACTCTGGGCAAAGTGAAATCCAATTCTAGATAATACAAATTATGCATAAAATAAATTGTAAATCAAAGTTCCTGGCAGGAAGCGCTATCTGCCCTAAACGTTCCACTAGGGGGCTGTGAAGTAACGCAGTGTGTGAGTGTGTGTGCCTCTCGATGACCCACTGTGGCCACTGTGGCGGTCCCGTTTCTGAGACCAATGTTTCTCTTCACTTGCGCACTTTAGTTTCCACACAAACAAAAGAGTTAAGAGTTCCCTCGTAACTGTAGGTAGAGCTTCCCTTCTCCCTTTCTGCTTTTTAAAACTCCATCGGCTCCACCTCCAATAGCCGAGCTCTGGAAATGTCGCGGTCAGAGGGGGAGTTGGGCAGAGGCAGGCGGACCTCTGGGGAGCTGTGTTCTGCTGTGTGGTAGTCAACTATGGCCTGGCTTGTGTAACACTCCCAGCAGCCACATTCACATTTCACCCACAGTTAACCCTCCAAAACATAGACTATACACACACACACACACACACACACACCACTCCTTGCCCTGGTGTAGTCCTGCCAAGTGGCAAACTTGTGCCAGTCTTAACCAGCATGTTCTCATTTCTGAATGTGTGTTTATAGTTTATTTCACACGTGTGTTTTGGTACTGGCAACAAGTGTATTCAGTCACTTTACTTCATACATCTTGTCTTTACTAACCCCTAATCTCATTATCTAATCCATAGAGTAGAGTGCTATTAAACGTGTGTGTCGATGAATTATGTCCGTAAGTCGTCCCGCCACAGGTGTGGCCACCGTTCCTTAGGATCTCTGAAGTTGAGCACATCTCATTGGTCGCTGTATGTTCTCCTGTCTGGCTCGTCTTGCAGCTGGAGGAGGTGCGCGGCGTGCCAGCCAGCAGTGAGAAGGCCATCTCTGAGGCGACAGCTTGCAAGGAAGAGCTGGAGAAGCAGAAGGTGAAGCAGGAGAAGAAGCTTGAGGAGGTGATGGAGAGTCTGAAGGAAGAGACCAGCGGCTTGCAGCAGGACAAAGAGGTGCGCGTCTTCGTCTTGGTCGTTAGTCGCATGCTTCGCTTGAACTTTGAGACGGAGACATTGTGCCATCTTGACTCTCCTCTGTCGGCGTCCTCCAGACCAAAGAGAAGGAGCTGATGGAGCTCAGCAAGGCCGTGAACGAGACCCGGTCTCGTACGGACTTGGCTCAGTCGGAGCTGGACATCTACCTGAGCCGCCACAACACGGCTCTGACGCAGCTCAACACGGCCAAGCAGACGCTTCAGACGACGTCCGACACGCTGCGTGAGCGCCGCGCGGCCATCAAAGACCTGGAAGTCAAAATACCCCAGAATGCACAGGAGCTCAAAAAGGTAAAAAAAACAACAACATCAACCTTGTTGTTTCAATAGCTTTTGTTTCGGGACATGTCGTAGCTCACTCACGTAAGTGTTGACATCGCGACACATCCAGCTGGTGCTCGTTTCGTCTGTTGACTATTTGGGCCCCATTGGCTGCAGCTCATGGCTTCTCGTCTTGTTCCCCTCCAGGATGAAGGAGCCCTGGAGCAGCTGACGAAGACGGACAGTGAGACTCGGGAAGTGGTGAGGGAAATGAGGCAGAAGGTGGATGAAGCCAAAAGCTCTCGGTCCTCCAACCGCAGTCGAGGAAGGGTCCTGGACGCCCTCATGCAGCAGAAGACGAGTGGCAGAATCCCGGGCATCTTTGGAAGATTGGTAAACCGCTGTTATAAAATGTGTATTACACTCGGCACCAACATCATGTATGGTCGTCCAGCTATGCTGTACATCATTGCTATAATAATACCAATTCCGCCTTTTACCAATTTATTTTCTGAAATAAAAAGCAGAAGTCTCATTATTTGTTATTTATTTTGTGCGTGCAGGGAGACCTTGGAGCCATCGATGAGATGTATGACGTGGCCATTTCCTCTTGTTGTGGCGCCCTGGACAACATCGTCGTGGATACCATTGACACAGCCCAGAAATGTGTCATGTTCCTCAAAGAGCAAAACGTTGGCTTCGCCACCTTCATTGGTCTTGACAAGGTAGCGATCCTCCGCGTAGCGAGTGAGTCGAGAGAGTAAACGGAGGTTTTTGTCTCTTATGGATCGATTGGTTTAAATGTCGTCCTTGCTCCTCGAGCACCGACTTCAGTGGCTGGTCATGAGAGTTTTCTTTTGTTCGGTCTCTTTGTCATTTATAAAACTTGTATTTTGTTGCTGGTATTTCTCAAGATGTACAATTACTAAGCTTTCAAATATTGAGCTTTTGGGGTTTCCTCCGATAACAAAATCTTCATCTCGCTGCGCCGCCTCTCTTCCTCTTTTCAGATGACGGTGTGGGAGAGTAACATGGCTCCCATTCGCACTCCAGAGAACAGCCCTCGTCTCTTCGACATGGTGCGTGTGAAGGATGAGGGCTTGCGACCAGTTTTCTACTTTGCCCTAAGGGACACGTTGGTGGCCCAGGACATGGAGCAGGCCACAAGGATGGCCTTCCAAAAAGACAGGCGCTGGAGAGTGGTCACCCTGAAGGGTCAGATCATCGAGATGGCCGGTGAGTGGCCCACTTTCTTTTGTCATCACTGGACCTGGCTGATCTTCAGCTGGCATACTTATGCACGGTGCATACCGCCATGGAAAACCTGGAAAAGTCATGGGATTTAAAAATAGTTATTTCCAGGCCTGGAAAAGCCCTTGGAAAAAATGTAAATCCCAAAAGTTTTGGAAAAGTCATGAAAATGTTTTTATATTCATATGTTCATTTACGCAGTTTGATTCAAAGAATAAACATTTCTAAAAATATTTATTCTTTTCACTATTATCTCTCATTCATTTGTGTCATTTAAGGTTTATACACCAAGATTTCACTAAATGTTTGGTCATAGAAATTTGGTTTAAAGTCCTGGAAATCCATTCAACATGTGTATGAACCCTGATATGGCTCTCAGTAAAAATACTACATCCCGTTTTTTACAAGTCCGATTCTTTGTTTTTCTTTTTCATTCTCTCCGCTCTGATTGTTCTTCCCAGGAACCATGACTGGAGGAGGAAGAGCAATGAAGGGCAGAATGGGCTCCTCGATTGGTCCCGAGGTCTCCCAGGAGGAGGTTAGTTGATATACTAGAGTAGACCATTGGTCTGGAGTCATGCCTCCATGTACACACCTTTGCCTGCTTAGGTGTATTTAAAATATCTATACCAAGAAATGCTCAAATTTAATCCGACTTCTTAAACATTAGCACAACAAGTATGCATACTGTGTAACCACCACAAGATGGTAATATAATCACTCGATATGCAGATTAAATAATTATATAGTAAAATAGTATATCATATGTATGTATGTGTCTGTAAGGGACACTAATATCTGTATTTATTGAGTTGTATCGTTCACATTGTCCAAGTGAGGGAAGTTGGCGTCATCATTAACTCCTTTATTCCCTCTGTTAGCTCGTGTTATTTAAGTTGTATCATGAGCACGGTGCTAGATAGAAAAACGGAGCCTGACGTTGGACAATCGCCACAGAAGCCGGTTACTATCCGAGACGTGATGGCTCTCACGTGTTTTCTGCAGCTTGACCGTATGGAGAGCACGCTGAATGAGAAAGTGTCGAAGCTGCAGGACTACCAGCAGAAGAAGTTGCAGCTGGAAGAGAATGTCCAGGGCCTGCGGCCACAGCTCCGGGATATGAAGAACACCCTGGAAAAATACGCCAACAGCTTGACCGTACGGCAAATACACATCTTCCCTTTCAGCCACTGTGTTTGGTGATCTTCATATGAACCCGTGCTATTTCATATCCATAAAACGTGGCAGCGTTTTGTGATGAAACACGTTTTCCTTCTTTCCTCTTCAGAGTCTCGCTGATCAGGAGGCTCACTTGAAGCGTCAGATCAAGGAGCTCGAGGCCAACGTGCTGGCGGCGGCCCCCGACAAGGCCAAGCAGAAACAGAAGGAGGAGAGTCTGAATGAATTCAAGAAAGGTCGGCTCCTCCTGTCATCACATGAAATATGTCTGAATGAATGGCGTCAACATGTTCAGATGGAGTTTTTGTTTTTAGCTCTAATATCTAAATGAGTCTGATATATATTATATCTCTATCGGACTTTGAAGAGTCACCATTCTCTCCTCTTCCGTTCTCCCTGCACCACCCTCTCCTCCTCATGCAGACTATGACGCCGCCTCCAGCCGGGCGGGGAAGGTGGAGGATGAGGTGAAGCGGCTCCACAACCTGATCGTCGACATCAACAGCCACAAGCTAAAGGCTCAGCAGGACAAGCTCGATAAGGTCAACAAGGAGCTGGACGACTGCTCCTCCGCCATAACCAAGGCCAACGTGGCCATAAAGACGGCCGACCGGTGAGGAGGTGCACGTTGGAGCTCCGGAGGAACGAGATTGCATTGTTCACACACTCGCAGCGGAGTTCTGCTCATCCCGCTGGAGGACACGGCCCTGACCTTGACACTATGGAGAAACATTGCTGTTGCTTGAGAATCTGTATGATGTTGGAGTGTACATACCTTTAGCAATATAACCACTTCTTTTGTGAAATGTTCAAGCAAAGATATGTTGCACAAAACACTCTTTTGAGATCCCTTTTATTTTCTTCACATTTTTCCGTGCATGTTAGTACGCCTCATGTGTCGTCAGTGATGGAGGGTCTCCACACGCACTCTGACTGAGGCGAATATTTAATCGTTCGTCTCCTCTGCAGCAACCTGAAGAAGTGTGAGGAGAGCGTGGGCCGTGTGCAGACGGAGCAGGAGGAGAACGAGAAGGCCATGGCGGAGCTCACCGAGCAACTGAAGAAACTGGAAGATGAGGCCGGGGAGGTCATGAAGGCCTGTCAGGAGGCTGAGGTTGGCACTTTTAACTTTCTTAATGTTTAAGGTTAATTGTTAGTTTTTCTGACATTTTTTCACTGTAAAATGTGATATTTTATACCAGTATATCAAAAAGTATAGTTTTCTGCTCTAAGGGATATTCATAACAGCAGTTTTGTCATCTTTTTGCAGGGTATAAAGAAAATAAATACAATCAACACATGAAATAAGACATTTGACTTATTGTCTTAAGATAATAAGACATTTTTATCAAAAGACCCACGGCTAAAATCCCCGTCAAAATTTTACAAAGGTGTTGCTGTCCTACTTAGTTTGTGGGCATAATTGATCATTCTGGCCGACTTCTAAATGATCTCTCGCGTGTCTCACACTTATGGTCAACGTTGCTTGTGGTGCTCTCGTGTGTAGAATCGCCGCCTCGAGGTGACTAGGTTCACAGCGAGTGCCCCGCTTTGGTCTCGTCCTCTAGGCCGCGCTGCCTGAGGTGCAGGAGCAGTACCAGGGGGTGTTGAAGGAGATAAAGGTCCTGCGGCAGCAGGAGCACGCCATGCAGGAGGAGTCCCTCGGCGTCCGGCTGCGCATCGAACAGATCGAGACGACCCTCGCGGAGCACAACAACAAAATCAAACACTGGCAGAAAGAGGTGGGCGAGGAACAACTTGGGTTCTTCATTTGTGTAGCTCTGGCTGTAGCTTCTATGACGGGGTCGTACGGTCATGGAAAACCTGGAAACGTCACGGGAATTTAAAATGTTTATTTCCAGGTCTGGAAAATGTAATCCCAAAAGTTTCGGAAAAGTCATGGAAATGTGTTATTCATATGCTCATTTATGCAGTTTGATTAAAAGAATAAACATTTGTGTACATATTTAATCTGTTAATCAAACTATTGCCTCATTTAAGGTGTATTCGTGTATACACCGAGATTTCACAAAATGTTTGGTCATGGAATTTTGGTTTAAAGTTCTGGAAATCCATTCAACATCTGTATGAACCCCGCTCTGAGTAATGAAACCGTACGCTCAGGAACGGTTTAGAAACTAGCAGATCTGAGACATTACTGAAGATTGGCCCAACGGGGGAACGAACAACAAATGCTTCATAAAAATGACTCTCAATCCCAATTCAACCCGTGTAAATCATGCCAAAAGAGTAACTTCGCTGCCTCTGTGGTTTACATTCGTCATTCCAAGGGCTCTGCTCTCATTTGGCTGTTTAATGTTTTTAACTGGTTCTACTTATTCCCCATGGCTGTTTATTAGTGCTGCCTGATATATGACCGGTTCTTGACATAATTATCATTAAGGCCCTTTATACATTTTAATTGAAATTATTAAATGTTCAAGATTTCCGATGTCTTTTAGTTTTTTCCCGAAATATAGGTATTCAACTAACCTTTTTTTTAAACTTATGAAAGTGTTGGACGTTCCAGATGGTTCTGTCCACATTGCTGATCTGTTGAGTAAATGAAGGACGTCTGAAGGATTATCTGATCTTAAATGTTGTTTGTATTGTTCAGGCCACCAAGCTGTCCCTTCATTCTATTGATGGAGAGCCAGCCGAGCAACTCCCCGTACTTACGGCCGCTGACCTCGAAGAAATCTCCAATCCCAACATCATCATCAACAAGATGATCACTTTGGAGACCAAGAGTTCCCAGATGAAGCCCAACCTCGGGGCCATTGCTGAGTACAAGAAGAAGGTATGCACCGCATCCCTCTCTCTCCTTAGGGGATGAGTGGAGATCACACCAGAGCAGCGGTCGGCAAGCTCTCCTACCCAGAGAGACATTTTCCACTAAATAAAATGTGTCCAGAGCCACAAAAGCTATTTAATATCACAGCTTATAAAGTTAGAAATATATATAGTTATATTATATATACAAAAACTAGTTTGTTGTATTTATGAAATTATAGAACTAGAATAAAGATGATTGTTGACATTGTATTGCTATTTTACCAGTTATAACAACATTAAAAACTCTTATGAAGAGTAGAGAGAAAAAAATACACTGGTCAATCAGACAACTATGTATGTTTTTTATTTATCCATAAACAGTTTAACAAAGGCGGAGCTCTGCATGTCATGACGAGCCACCTGCAGGGACAGACACTTGACGTTTTTGTTATTGTCAGTGACACAGTAATAACTCAAACTCAAAGATAAGAGGCGTTCCCTTCGAAAAGAATATATATTTATGAATATATATATATGTATGTGTGTATATATTTAATATAAAAAAATGAGAAGGCATACAAAAGAAATATTCAGTTTGACCTTAGTCCATAAACAGGTACAGTTGAAAAGGCGTCCTAGAAAAACGTTTGGATCCCCATCTATTGAGGGAGAGAGAGAGAGAGAGAGAGCAAGAGAGAGGGGGAGATAGAGAGATCTTGTTTTTTGTCAAAGCCTCGGAGCTTCATCAGAGGGGCTAAAGAGCCGTGGGTTGCCGGCGCCATCACTAGTAGTATGTCTCTAGTTTACTGAAACGTGTGTGTGTGTGTGTGTGTGTGTGTGTGCAGGAGGAGCTGTACCTGCAGCGCGTGGCTCAGCTGGACGAGATCACGACAGAGAGGGACCAGTTCAAACGTGGCTACGAGGACCTGCGCAAGCAGCGCCTGAACGAGTTCATGACCGGATTCAACATGATCACCAACAAGCTGAAGGAGAACTACCAGATGCTCACACTGGGTGGCGACGCAGAGCTGGAGCTTGTGGACAGCTTGGACCCCTTCTCAGAGGGCATCATGTTCAGGTAACGAGGACCCGCAGACCTGCAGAGGCACGTTTGTGGATTCCTGAATCGCATCCGATTTTTGTTCAAGCGTCGTTTTGTGTGTATTCCCCGCTCTGTAGTGTGCGTCCTCCAAAGAAGAGCTGGAAGAAGATCTTCAACCTGTCGGGAGGGGAGAAGACCCTGAGCTCCTTGGCCTTGGTGTTCGCTCTGCACCACTACAAACCCACCCCGCTCTACTTCATGGACGAGATAGACGCTGCCCTGGACTTCAAGAACGTCTCCATTGTGGCCTGTTACATTTATGTGAGTATTGACCTGTGTATCCGGCAATGAGAGGTTGTTGGTTCAAGATCTCTCTTTGAAGGCCAAAGTACATTTCTATTCGGAAGGTGGTGTAATAGGACTCTGTCAACAAGAAGTTATTAAACATTTTAGCCAGTTAATTCTCAGAACTGTTGCGCTAATCTCTGCTGTTGCATAACACTGGATTAAGGTGGAGTTCAGACACAGTTAAGCCTTTTAACTGTTTGCCTTCATTTTTGTGGGCTTTTGGGTAAATATTCACTTAATTCTTCAGGTTACAGTTTGACAGTGCCAGGCTCCACTTGATCAACACAGAAGGTTTCAAACTTCAATCTCTCTCTCCGGATGAGTCATTTAGTTGTCTTTCTGTCGTCTCTGCAGGAGCAAACAAAGAACGCTCAGTTCATCATCATCTCCCTGAGGAACAACATGTTTGAGATCGCTGATCGTCTCATCGGCATCTACAAGACTCACAACACCACCAAGAGCGTGGGAATCAACCCCAAGACCATCGTGTTCAAAGAGCACGGCGCCGTCACGGCGTGAACCCCTTCGCTACACACACACACCATGTACATATTCGTTCTCTTAATCTTGTCCTTCATTATGAAATGCTGCTATTCTTTGTAACTGTACTTTTACGAGAGAAGTAACCAATAAAATACTTTCTGGCTAGATCTTTTCCTTGATGCTAACGTGCACAAACACAACTGTCAAACTCAATATTTTTTGAGTACATCTTTCAGTTACTGAACTAATCAGAGAAGCCCTGAAAGATATTTTATTATAACTAATGTGCTCTAAATGTAATCAAATCTTATGACGAGTAGATGATGTTTGTCCACTTTAGAGCTGCAGTGATAAAACAAACTCAAATGGTCAACTTACAGAAGACTCTAAGACAGGGGTGCTCAATACGTCGATCGCGATCGACCGGTCGATCGCGGCGTAGTATGGTAGATCGCATGATGTAAAAAAAATCCCCCCCCCCCTGCCTTCTTCTCGCCCGCCACCAGCAGAAGCACGTCATTTCTCTCTCTCTGTGTCGTTAAAAACAGTCCTCCCCCCCCCCCCCCCAACCCAAACAATCCGCTCGCGCGCGCGACTACTACCCCCCCCCCCACCCCCCCCGTCGGTCGATCGCCTTGAGTTGTTCACATAATAAGTAGCTCGCATGCTGAAAAAGTGTGAGCACCCCTGCTCTAAGATAATGTAGATAACACGAACACACGTATTGAAGATTAGTCCGGTGATGCTTAGACGCCATATTTAACACGACTAAGACATGTATAGCGCGTCTCGGCTAATTGAGCTCACGGCAACACTTTAAAACATACTACATGTATAGACTGGTGACCCAATAATGAACACGACACCCAAACAAAGCATTTGAACAATTTATGTAATTAAATTACAGTGACAAGTTTAGAAAACAGGTCATTGAAATGTCTTCTCAGTATGTGATGCTTGCAGAAGCATATCAGAAATATAGTTTGCGTCATACTAATATTAGCCATATAGTTTGCCTAATACAGGATATTGAGTGAGGTGGCGTGGCTCACAGCTGTGTGGTATATGCATGTTCTCCGTGTGTCAGTATGGGTTCTCTACGAGTTCTCCGGCTCCCACCCACCCTCAGTCCTGACAGACACAGGTAGCAGCCCAGGCCCTGGAGAGCGGCAGGAACTCCCTCCAAACAGATCTCCAGACAGCCGAGGCCAACAACAACCACCAGCTGGAGGCCATAGCAGCTCTGGCTCAGACGGTGAATCAGAAGCTGCTGGAGCTAGAGGGAGCACGCCTGGACCAGAAGACCGCTACCATCGAGGAACAGAACATCATGTTGGAAGATATCAGACGAGAGAAGGAGGCTGAGGAAAACAACAAGCTCCCGTTGGAGCAGGACACCTCGCTCCTTCAGGCCACAGAGATCCTCCAGCAGCCCGAGATCTCCAACCGCCCGCGGGGGAAGATGAACCCATTCCACAGACATCAATGAAAGACAAAAGACTCGAGACAACAGGAGACAGTCAGAGACAATAAGAGACACGGGCCACAGTAATGGACACAAGAGACACAAGCGACAATAGAACTATGTTGCTGCATGTCTTGGCTAGGTTGCCCTTAAACAATGGGACTCACCTGGTTAATAAGGTTTCTGAAGGCGTCTCCGGCTGCCGTGGTCGTCTGACTCGGTGCTCAGAGAGACACCTCGCCAGCGTCAAAACGGAAATGGCGAAAATCGAATCATGCAGACTAACTGCTGGCCTGTCAACGTCTTCTCTCCTTCTCTGGCTCTATCTCTGCAGCCAGAAGATCATTTAACAGAACCAAAATGCAATCCTTCTAACCACAAACAACTCTTTATCCTTTCCAGCCTCCTAGACCACCACTGCAGGGTGGGGAAGGAGGAGATGTCCTCCTTCAAGGGATCTCCTTCCACACTTCTACCGAGCCACTTTGTCGTCTCCTTTACAAACTAGATGGACGACATACGCTCCTCCTTCACTAATCCATCTTCTCTCACTACACTTCCATTAACTTCTTCTTCATCCCTTTCTCTTTCCTCTTTCAGCTCCGTCTCCTGATCAGGTTCTTACCTTAGTAACCTACGGCACCCCGACCACCTGACCTCTTGACCCCATCCCATCTCACATTCTCCAGGCTGTTGCTTCTGACCTTCTAACCTTTCTCACTCATCTTATCAACAGCTGCTTCTCTACCGGCCGTTTCCCTAACCCTCTGAAGGAGGCGAGAGTGAACCCTCTCCTGAAGGAAACCACCCTCAACCCGTCTGAAGTCAACGACTACAGACCTTTCTCTCTTCTTCTCTCTCTCTCTCCAGAACTCTAGAGCAATCTATCTTCAACCAAGTGTCCTCCTCTCTCCACAGAGACTCCAGCAGAAACTGCAGGACCAGTAAAGGAGCGGCAGACCAGCGAGAGCTTCTTCAGTCGCAGCTTGAAGAAACTCCAGAGCCAGATCTCCAACAGGCCTCCGAGGAGCAAGTGGTACCAACACTTGATCCCATGATGCAGAGGTAACACGAACCTAAAGAGACTTCCTAGAAAGAAAGGAACCTGCAAACTCATGAGGGGGGGGAAAGGTGACAGGGGGGGAGGTGCAGGTCACCACATCGATGTTGTTTGATGAAGCCTCAAAGCTTTTAGAACCACGACTGCGATCATTTTATTGTTCTGACCACAAATCTAAATAATTATAATAAACAGTTTAAGAACAAAAGGCCCTCAGCTCTGACTAAGCCCTATAATGATAGTAATAACAAATATACATTGTCAGTATATTGTAATATGGTTAAAGGACTCAAGGACTTTTCCTTGAGTCTGTTCTGCCTCTACCTGGTTGTCACGCTCTTCTCCACGATACCTGCCATAAATACCATGATACTGATACCAGAATTCAATACAATATCATAACAACAATATACCACCATAAATACGATTCTGACATATTTATCTATAATAATAATGAATAAGATATCTGTATGGTTCACTTTTTACCAACTTTAACACTTAAAAAATGGCAGTAATATTAGTATTAGCCTACAGCAAGATATGAATGAAACTATATGGTTCCATCATCATAGCATTGATGATACACTATGAGGCCGTTAGTCTCTGACCAGATGATAGAGTTCATCAGGATGAGCAGCTGTAGAGTTACAGAACTTTACTGATTGAAACATTTCACTTCTGGCATCTTTTTTCTTTCTTCAAAACCGAAGTCGGTCTCTGAAGCTGCGCCACTTCACTCGCTCGCTGTGAGCGCAGCGCAGACAGCTTGACACGGAGCGGAGCAGCGCGTGCGCTCTGATCCCGCGCTCTTTTAATGAAGTATCGATACTAAAAATATGCTAAATCATAAAGTTTATAACGTACGGGTATCTTGTTTGTATCGATCCACCGTGCAGCGTGACTGCAGCAGATGTAGCGGGCTAACATTCAAGCTAACGCTAACCCCCCAAACGGTGAAGACATCTGAACGCTGATTGGCCGAGACGCGACACGTTCCATCAAAGATGTTCTATTGCGAAGAGCACCACTCCACATTTTCTCCGCGTCTCACTGCAATCTCAACCCGATACCCGCCCATAGTCTGTCGACCAGGACAGTTTATACTGATCAGCTCTTATAATTAGGGCGCATTATAAGTAGGCGTGTCAGGAGATAACCGTCCAGCTGTACTGATGTCCTCAACATGAAAGCTATTCAGAAGCCTATGAGCACCAATTTCATATTAACTGAGCCTTGTTTCCTTTTTGTAAACCTTTACCTTGATTTTAAAAAAAAGTTTGACCAGTGGGTTATGTGATTAATGCTTATTAGTTAGGTAGTACAAACATAAAATATACCATAAACAGGAACATAACACTCGACAATTAAATATACAAAAAGATGTATGCCTACACAAACGTCTACATCCTTTTAAGAAAAGTTCTGTGAGTTACACAAACATTTGAATGCACAAGTAAGACACATCTGATGTTTTTTTCAGGTCAGCATACAACGACAAGGAATCTTTGAAGTTAGGCTTGAGGGGGAAATGCATCCTCATCAACATCATCTACATATAATGGTTAAAACATTTCAAATGTTATGATTAAATTATTTCTACTCGATCCGTTTTAGTTCAAATATGTATGTTCTATTCCATCTAATTGTATGATGGTACATTTTGTTGCATTCATTTTTCATACACCTGCATTGAGTGTCCAGGCTTTATATTCCACACTCCTTTATGACAGGAGTGTGGAAGTAAAGCTTCGTCAGCCTCTAAATTAAAATGTATTCAGTCAGATTTTTTGAAAAAGGCAGCCAGCTGCTGGGAGGTCTTTTCCCCCACTGAGGAGAGGTGAGAGCTCCATCTCTCTACAGCGGCCTCCACCGCAGCGGAGGCCGATCCTGCCGTGTCCCAGAGATATTTGGCCAGCTCATCGTTCAGGCCGTGGACGAACTGACTAAACTGAGGGAACAGATAGAAACCAAGTGACTCCTCCGTGACCGGGTTGAACCAGAGCAGCAGCACCAGCAGCTGCACCAGCAGCAGCAGCACCAGCAGCACCACCACCGATAGAGCGTGCTGCCGTTCCCACCACGGCGTCCGCCCCGTGCCGTCGGCCCGATCCCTTCCTCCGGCTTCCGTTTCCACGCCAGCCTCCACGCTGCCACATCTGGCGCAGCAGCACACCTTAGGGACAGGTGCGTCCTCCAGGCTCCCGATAGTCACAGCGGGCCAGTGCAGCTGCAGGTGCTCCGCTGCCCGCGGAGTGACGGACAGCTTTATCACCGAGGGCAGCGGGGTTTTAATAAACTCTTCAACCCGCTCTCGGAACAAGTGGACCTGCTCCAGGAAGATCAACGGCGAGTCCTCCTCCTCCACGGATGAACCCAGGGACACCAGGTCCAAGTGTTCTTCCTGCAGGAAACATGATGGTTATCTGGGATTTATTCATATTTGCTTATTGCTGCGACGATTAGTCGACATCATCGACTACGTAGGTTATGAAAAATCAGCGCCGCCTATTTTTAGCATCGACGCATCGTATGATAAAAAGATTCAGAGTTTCCGGAGATTTTGCCCGGCTAGCACTTATGATATTAGAGTGAGACACGGAGAAAATATGATGTGGTCTTCACAATAAAACATCTGTGTGTCGAGTCTCGGCCGATCAGGAAATGGTAATTAGATTAGTCGACTAATCGAAAATGAAAATAATCGCTAGTTGCAGCCCTAATTGCCGCTTCTCAATAACGTTTTTCGGCTTTTGTATGTTTTATACAGTTTTAAATCTAATCTGGGGGGGGGGGGTTGGATAGTGTGTGAAGATATGTCACTTTGGACCATGACACCATGTGATGGATAGTCTTTAGACTCCAAACATGGCACTTCAAAATTTCGAGGCCACCGCAGGCATCAGGAGTTCAACGATTAAGATCTAGTAGAAACTTCCCCAAAATGTATCGTCTCCTGTGATTCCCCGTCCATGCTTCAGTACCTAGTTAATCCACTCAAGGATGGGAAACGGACAATTAAATGTGTGCCGATGATGTGAAATGGGCCGTCAGCCCGAAAAACACACCTGGAGGGCCTTCACTCTGTGAATGAGCGGGTCGTACGCCCGGCACACCTCTGCTCCCGCTGTATCCAGGGCCTCCAGGTAGGCGTGTCTCTTCCTGGTCAGCACCACCTCCAGCGAGTGAAAAAACTGATTGACCTCCCGTCGGTCCTGCATCACAAGACCCTCACAGCGCACCTTCTCCTGCTGCAGCCGCTCCCCCAGCTCACACACCTAACAGCAGGACAGAGGCCAGTCAACACAGGAACGCTGGCCTTTCTTGGTTTTTTTAAAGGAACATGCATTTATATTAGATATTGAGGAGTATCTTTTCACCCCAATAGAAGCACCGAGCGGCCACATCCACAGGGTTCCCTACCTGTCCCCATCTCTGCTCAGAGAGGCTGGCCAGCAGTCGCGATGGAGTCTGTTTTTCTCTGTTGAATGCCGCCTGAAGGTCATCTATGGGATGGCCCTGGTGCTGCCCGACGGTCAGACACAGCCCACAGATCAGCTGCCGGTCCTGGATGCAGTACATGTTCAGAGGCTGCCTGTGGTGCTCCTGACAGGAAGGGGGTCGCGGCGCGCCGTCGCTCTGGAACTGAGATGGCAGATGAGCACACACTTAAGCAGCAATGCATATTCACCAAGAAGAGAATTTTTAGGCGGGTAGGTAGAATAAAGGACGACTCGCTCCTACTTTCTCGATGATGGCTCGCAGAGATACGTTGGCGGGCAGAGAGTCGACGCCCATCGGGGGCAGCTCGACCACGCCGCGGCATTGGGGGCATTTGAGCGGCAGGCGGAGTGGACGCCAGATGGAATAGTTGGTAGACACCTGGAGCAGGTTATCCAGGCAGCTCTTACAGAAGGTGTGCGAGCACGGCAGGACGCGCGGGTCAGCGAACAGAGAGTAGCACACAGAGCACGTCAAGTCCTCCTCGAGGCTGTCCATGGTGGAGACTAGAGGCTCAGGGCCGAGGATTAGGGAGAAGATCTGGCAGGACAGCAGGATGGATGAAAAGCTCCGTGTTCAGCAAAACACAATCACTTGCGACAACCGATAGGTGAATGCAACCTGGTGAAGACTTACACGGGACAGAATTCACACAACATTTCACTATTTTGATCATTATAGTTTCATTTGTTTTCCAAACAGTTGCCGTGTTTTGGTTTAAAACGTTCATCTTTTCGTAAGGAAGACAAAATCTTTGCTTTTGGATTGTTGGTCGGATAAAAGACATTTGAAGAGGAATAATAGGCATTTCCCCTATTTGTACATGTTCTAGACAAATGCTTAATTGTAAAAATATTCAGCAGAATAATCAATGGGAACAGATGTGCAATCTATTGCAAAAGCAGCAGCATAAATTCTACCTTTAGAGTTTTGAGGTACGGGTGAACATTATGAGCAATGTGTAAAATAAATGATAAAGGTCAACGGTGGGGTTGTACTGGAGAACTACATTAAAATGTGATGTTTTTTGATGTTCTGCCCTTCCTATATTTACATATTAAGAGAAATATGAAAACAATCAAATGCAGTCCAACACGAGCTAAAACGTCATATTCTGAACATCTCTATGACGGTGTCAACAGAGTGCATCATGTAAGTAGAACGGTTGTATTGCATTAGATTGTACAGGTACATTTAATGAAAAGGGCCCCAGTGTATAACTCATGCTTCCCCATCAACAGTAAGGCTCTCCTAATCCACAGAAGTCTCTCAATCTCGCACTGAAACCAAAAATCCGGACTCAGCTCCTCTCGAGAGGATCAGTTATAAAGTGTGTGGTGTTACATGTCGCACAGCAGTGACAATAGGACACACGCACGTTGTGCAGCTGACCCCGTGAACCCGATCCCCCGTGAACCCGATCCCTGTGTGCAGCCGAACGACAGCGGGGAGCTTGCCAAGGCATTCATTTGAGCCACATATCCCCACTGGGAACATTTGAAACCCGACACTTTTATTCGTTGGTAGTTTTACTCTTTATAACGTGAAGTTATTTATTTTAATCGGAGACCGTTAACCTCAGTTTTCTTTCACACAAGCAGCAAACAAACTTCCAGGTGCGTTATTTCAGAGACGCCTCAAACCTAAGAAGTCATAAACTGTCTCGTTTCCGCGGCACTTTCGGTAACGTGACGCCAGCCATATAAACGGTGGTCGCGGCTGTCGGCTGCATTTTAACCTCAAATTAAACACGTCGACATAAATACCGGCTGCGCCTCGTTTACACTCGATAACAATCTTTAGAGCGAGAAATCTCGAGTTTAGCACTCACCGTCTGCACGGAGGAAAGCGTCTGCCCAAAACAGAGCCTTCATTTCCTGTTCCTCAACGTGCTGCCTTCAGGTGCTCTCAGTAAACTCGGACCGATGAAATGAAATAGGATTTTGCGATTACCGTTTTCAGACTTAAGTAGTTTGAACCTGATCTTTTTCCAAAGTTGATAATGTTTCAGCCGAGCATTTGTAGTGCGCATGAATGTTATTGATTTTAACCATTACATCTGATACGAATTCAGTTTATATTTCCTGTACTGCGCATGCGGGTGAACGGGTCTCCCTGACCAATCAGGCTGCGCAGGAAACATTTGAATCCATGCTCAGCCTTTTTGTGACCGTATCTTTTTCTTAAGTGGAAATAAACGCAGAAGGATTAATCACACTCTTCACAACAGACCACACACGCACACACAGTCTCTCGATTTGAGTTTCACTATTTATTTTCTCGAAGACAACCTACCCCGTAGCCTATCTCCCAAAAAGGTTATGGGGCAAAACACCTTCTTTTTTTAACCTTCCATGTCATAATTTTAGATTTGAAACCACATGTTTGCTTACAAGGAATGCTGCAAAAAAAATACCCCTATGTTCAACAGAAGGTTTATGAGCACAATGTGTAATCATTTACTACAGTGTTTGAAGTTAACACAAAAAATGGAAAAGGGTAAGCTTGTACACCTAGCTGGTATAAGAGGAAATGAGTATGGGGCTAAGGACTGCAAGGTACTAAAGGTACAGCAAACTTGTTCATGGGTTATTAATTATTCAGGAGAACCCACTTAGGACAACTCCAGTCTGACATGTGGGACACCCTTTGACCTTTAGAAAAGGGAGGCTAATTCCCCTCTTAGTCTAGCTGAGATAAATTAGCAGATTAATTACTGCTGCTCCTGAAACAAAGTCATTATTTTCTCAAGTATCACTAAAAGCATCATTGGATTACTCTAGAAAGACAACAAAGATTGTGGTTGAGTGATGCATATTGTAGATGTTGTTGGCAGGTCAAAACCTATGAAACCGACCAACACACCCTCAGAAAGACTTCAGGCCTCACTTTGCAGTATATGTGCAAAACCATAGATTATTTAGCAAATCTGACACTAGTGAGGGATAAGGAAAGGGGAAACATGTAACATTTAAGCACAGTTTTACTTAAAATGAAAATTACACTGTATCCACAGCCTAAGGAAACTAAAATACCCTAAAAAATAACTGTGCTATAGTTTAGTACATGCAAATGTTATGATTCACAATCCTACGTGAAATGGCCATTTTTCTCTTCTCCCTTGGTGACAAGTCAAAGCTATGGCAACAATACTGCAAAGCAGTGGATTTGCTGTAAATTGAATGAAAAGTAACGAACTGTCATTTGGTTGATTATAGTGATGGTGTCAGAATTTCACAGCATCAAGCCCCTGTCTGGTGCATTGGGTCGGGTTCTGGTGTGAGGGTGGAATATGATCGTCGTCAATCACCTTTACAGAAGCAATGAAACTAAAAGCTGAAAATAAAAAAATATCATAAAAGGAACACACTGGAGGCAAAAAGAAAAGCCCAAAAGCCACCGAGTGCATCTTAATACAATGCACTGCTGCTCCAAACCTGCCAATAGCATTGTCCAGTGTCAATTAATACTAACTTAACAATAATGCAAAAAAAAAAAAAATTATCCTTGTGATTTTTTTTTCATATCCAACGTTCTTCCTTTCAGGGATTTGCGGATCAGCCTCTCTTTCAAAGGCAGAATTTCGTCTCCTGAAACCTTTGCTAACCTCATTGTTGCAATTTTGTTTCTCTTCCGATGTTGTATTTGTATTTTTTTTCCCCCGTCTCTGCATGCGTTCTCACCCAGTCTTGCATACTCCCAGTCACGCACGCAGCCAAGCACACAACGACTCAGCCATCCACTCTCTTGCACATGCGACACGCACAGCCAGACTCCTGGCACCGCCCGCCAGGGGGAGAGGATGGTGCCCGATCGGGGCGCTTCGTTGGAGGAGATGAACCTGGCTCCTCAGCACTGAGTCCAGACAGTCATACACAATGGGTCCATTCACACACACATGTCCGATTGCGTGGCCGATTGGGGGAGGGGCTCATTGGTGGCGCCCTCTCGAGTCGGAGGACCGCAGATTTGTGATGGTTCGTGGTTCATCTCAGTTCAAAATTTAAGTCGTTTTCTTTTCTGCATTTTGTGGTAATGTAATATTTCAAGATCTCGTTTTCGTATTTTTGGATGTCCATGGTTCTCCCTGGGCAGACATCGAGTTTTTTTGTTGACGTTTGAAGTAGATTCCCGAAGGCGACAGCTCCAATAACACAGCAGTTATGTCGGCATGTCTCTCAACGCATTCGATGTAGATGTTTCGCTTTTTTCGCAACATGTAGCCACTCATTCTCACTCGCATCCACTCGCCATCTCAAACTTCATTTGGGCTGGTTCCCCTGGAATGCCAAATGAAATCCACACATTTTACTCTCTCAGATAAGATGCAGACATGGATCCCACGAGCCAAGCACAATGGATCAAATTTCTCACACTCTCGCTCTCTTTCGCTCTCTCTCTCCTAATTTTTTTTATGTTGAACAGAGTGCTGCATCGTGAACAAAACTCCAGAATACCCCAGAAGCCGTCTAGAACTGGAATCCCTCAGCTGGCACGTTGGCGGAGTTGAAGCCGTAAGTTCCACCTTGGATGGCCTCTGGGACCAGGCTGGTGTCTTCATCAATCTGAATGAGAAGACGAGGCAACCGGGCGTTAACATTACACAGGCGACAGGACAGGAGATCAAACCGCCGTGGGTTTCCATTGCATCACTGAACAACATTCAGCATTACGCAAGTCAAATGCCGCCTTTCAAAAGGGGAACACGGGAACATGTTTTCAAGGCCGAGGAATATTGGTGAAACTTTTGTATACTAAAATGAGCTTTATCGTATTCTAATGATGACATCACAAACATGAATTTTAGGAATGGGTGTAGGTCCATTTAAACAAAAGTTGAAGATGTACAGTAAAGTACTTGATAGGATTTATAACACAGCAATACTGAAACACACCACTCTGCAGATACTTTAAAATCAACTTCGACAGAAAACAGCTTCTACTTGTAACTTACATCGTCAGATGAAAAGAATTGATCAATAATTTCATATGCCAATTTGTAGATATCTTCATTTTCATGATTCTGAAGTTGCTCCACTTTTTCCAAACCTGCGGATTAGAAAATAACAAATGTTACACCGTTCAATCAAACATGACCAGGAACACAAATGTGCTAAAACCTTAAAGATATCGTCGGGACTTACCTCCACATTCCTCAATAAGGTTAGCAATGGTTTCAGCCTCATCATCAGCCATCTTTAGGATATTGCTCAGGCCGTCGAGAACAACCTGCACAACCTGGGCATCCTTCACTGTCAGCAGGTTGCAGAATGGCGGGATCACCTGCTTCTCAATCAGGTGGGCCACCTGCAGGCAGAGACCAGAGGTGAGTCACATTGGAAGGAACAAATACTTAATCGATGGTTCTAAATTTCTGTTTTTGCAGGAGATTCAGATTTTCATGACTCCATTTTATTTTAAGAAAAGAAGGGGCTCGTTTCCATTGCTGTTGTCAAAGATCAAACTGAAATTAAAGTTCAACCCATAGATCTCAGAGTAGGTGGACATTTCCTAGTAGATTCTTACCTGATCTTTCCTTCCACTTATTGTCAGGTTGCTGATGGCCCAGGCTGCTTCCTTCTGAGTGCCGAAGTCACCCTAAAACAATGCAATGTCAGCAATACATATTTGCCTATAATGTTCTCCAACAACAATAATCACACATGATATGCTTGTCCTTCACACAGTTGAATAGATACACACCTTGTCGAGCAGGTGAATGATCATGGGCACTAGCTTGGCTTCAATGACAGCCTGCACCTGCTGCTGGTTGCCGGCTGTGATGTTTGACAGGAACCACACTGCCTCCTACAGGACAAAGAACACACATAAAGTCATGACGAGTGTTATATTGTGTAAAGTCAAGCCATGGAGGTTTTAAGTGTAGATGTGACGATGTAACCGTGTCACACCTTCGATTGGAGTCGTGGAATATGCTTAGCACTTTGTTTTAGGCTCCGAGAAGAGAATAGTAGTCTACGTTTCATTTATAATCTCTTTTCCAAAAGGAGTTTTTGGGAATGAACTGGATCAGAATCCAGAGGTCGACACAGAAAGTTTGACCTCTGGTCGAGACTGAGTGCTGTGGGTGGGGCGAGGGTGTTTTTTTGAGGCTCTAATCATCGTCCAGGTCACAAAGTGGGCCTCATTTTTAAGTGACTGGTCTCAGATGCACTCCGATATCAGCAGAGACACGGGGGTCTTCAGCACCCTCTGGCCACCAACCCATGGTATCACACATACAATCACTTTCACCCAACCCCCCAATCTGCCTCACTAACTTTAGGAGAGCTCATCGTCGTCTTCTTCGTCGTTGTCCTCGCGATCATCCATGCTGCGAATTCCTTCAATTGTCTATCTGTCCCGTCTAACCCGTTCACACAGCATTCGTACTAGCACCGAGTCTCTGATTTCATCACTTCCAGACGCCAACCTCTTGCAGTAGAAAGGGCGCGTACGGATGTAGGAGATGGAATACACCAGAGAATACATTACCTTGTTGATCTTCTCCTTCGGGTGTGTGAGGAGTGCAGGGAAGTGGCTGAGAGCGTCACAGTTGAGCACCACCTGGGTCTGTTCATCTGTGCCAGTGACGATGTTCCCAACAGCCCTCAGGGCAGCGGTCTGATGTGGAGAGCCAGTGTTAAATTATTAGAATACAAAGCTTTTATTTTGGTCCTAAATACAATTACATGTCTAGAGGTCAATGCCTGAAGCTGTATTAACGTAATCCAAAATATAATCAGTGTCTCTTTCTTCATACCTGAACTTTGACCTCCTGGTGACTGAGCAGAGGCACCAGATGAGGGACGATGCCAGAGTCGATGACCATTTGGATCTGCTCATTCCCAGCGTCCGTCAGATAGGACAGAGCCCACACCGTGTCGACTAAGATCTGGAGGCAGCAAAAATAAAAAGACAAATTCATACATTCTCTATCCTGGACCACTTCTTAAGACAATTGATATTTAACAGCGATTATTTAACATTATTAGGGGCCAAGGCATCGACGCCCGCTTCAAAACTGGAAAATGTCAGTCTACTCACGCTGACATCAGTGTGGTGGATCAGCACGCAGAGTGCTGGCAGGATCTGAGAAGAGAAAGAATAGAAGCAAAGATAGGCGGGATCATTATGTGGAGAAAAAGACAACCAAAAAAATAAACTCAACAGGGTTCCCATGTGGCTGACACCAGTAGACGCTTAAAAGTTGAAATGGCTGCAAGACTGTACTCTGTAATATCGCCTCACTAAATTCATTCATTTGATTTCAACACAACAGCAACAGACTAGATTTATTCTAATTCAAGCAGCTTAGGTCTGCCTTTTCACCCTTCTCTCTCTGCCATCCAAAAAACACATCTCTCACAGATGTTGCCCTCATCTGCTTACAACAGAGAAGAACATTCACAGCACAGAAAGAAAAGAAAGAATTCCCACCTCCCGGTTGTATACCTGAACCAACCAGTGAGTTTACGCCATGTCTCTCCAAAGTGGCATCACTTTAGCTCGTGTGAAACTGTCATAAGCTATACATTTTTGGAGTTATTACGAAAAATGTGCTTTGTGAGGAAATAATAACGGTTGACCACCAAAATATCAGTTCATTGTTGATTCCAGGTGGATGTTTGTGGCAAATTTTGAAAACCCAACAAGGATGTCCCTCAGTGATTAGGAAAAACACTTTCCTTGCCCTTATTCATTGTTCTGGCTGCAAACGGACATTTTATCTTTAGAATTTATTATATTTTGCATCTGAAAATGTATTGATGAAAGAATACTACATTATTAATGTGCATTAACAATCACTGGCTTCCCACTCAAACACTGAAATATTGCATTTCCATTAACAACCAAATGTCCCCACAATCTAATCACAAATACACACCTCCTGAATGGTCTCCATTGGTGGTGGCGGGTCCTTGTGGCGGCACAGGTTGACCATGACCCAGGTGACATTGCGGAGGAAGGTGATAGGGATGGAGGGACTGATGAAGGAGAGCAGGGGCTTAACCACACCCAGGCTGATCACATAGTCTCTGCATTGGGGGCCATCACCTGGAGAGAACACAGTCAGATGGAGCGCATGTCAACTTGAGACTTAATGCATTTGTTTTGAACACACTCATATTGATGCCAAAATCAACTCACCTATGATGTTGCCCAGGGCCCAGACGGCCTGTTCGCACACATTCTGGTGAGGAGAGTGAAGCAGCCTCAGGAACAGTGGCACAGCATCTACACAAAGGAAACAGATTGGCAGCGATCATGTGCGAGGGCGTTCTCAGGATCTGGTACGTTGCTTTTTTATCAATATGTTTATATATTAGTAATAGATATAATGGTGACACTTTAAAAATGTAATCATCTGATGAGGCACATTTAAATCATCAATGATGAATGTTTATTGATTCAAGTACATCAATTCCGCTATGCTGCCATTTTTTATTATCAATCCCAACCTCTGAATTAAACAAAAGCATTGTTGAATAAAACCGTACTCCCTTTGGATTCGATTTGTTAAGCAAAATGCAATCCCAAATACGACATATTAATAGTCTGTTTGAATGTATATGTCAAGTTATTTTATAATGATTTTTGGACTTCCCATGATCAGATTTAGGAGTCTAACACACATGAGAAATAACGTCAGAATATTTTGTTTGTTGAGTAAAAACTAAGAAAAGTACGACTGAGTACTTTAGGTAAATATTGATGGCATGGCACATCCATCATTCTTCATTTGTGAGGTTCTTTCAAATTGTCAAACTGACGAGGCGATGTAAAAGAGAATACAATGTTGTTTCATGCAATAACAATATAAAGTGATAACATAAAAACGTTAAATAATGCAAAAGCGATCTATTTCTCAAAGTGATGTCTGCCGTTTTTAGCATTTCCTAACAATCTGCCAAAAGCATTATTTTAACAATGATAAAGTGAAAGAAAGTTGTGTGATGAAATGGCACTTACTGGACTGGACCACAGCTTGGGTCTGCTCTGAGGTACCAGATGCTATGTTGGTTAGAGCCCAGGCTGCCTCGAACTGGAGAGATGGGCTGTCAAAAGTTGAGACCGATGAAAGCCACGGTTAAATCAAGTCGACTGGGCAGTGACGTCAAACAGGAAGTGCATGCGAGGTTTTTTTTAATGTGTCTGCCATTCCTGGCAAGTGGAAACTAGAATACATTTACATAGCTGCAAGCTGGGCTAAACCCTGCTCTCTCATTTGCATAACTTTGAAGTGAACATAAACTCAACATGATTGGGGGAAAGCTCGCTTGTACTAAAATGATCACAAATGAAAAAGTGAATCATCGGCTGCTTACTTGTCATCTCTGTCCAGGCAGTGGACCAGTATAGGAAGGATCCCAGACTTAATCAGGTCATCTATGGGAGGGTTACGGTCACTGGACAACAACTTCCTACAAAAACAAAAGAGGACACAGAAGAACATGACTCACAATATAGCTTTACTGACACAAACAAGGAGAACCAATGACATACAGAGACCAACAGCTAAATAACGTGTAGCGTCTTCACATTGTAAGTCAATCACAATCCACAGTTATTGTACCGGCAGGAAACTTCTCCCTGCTCGTGACCAAACATCAACATCACACAACATCAGGGTTGTGGGAATGGGAATGCTGCAAAATAAACTTAAAATGGGGAACCAGAGCAAAAGACAAACTAATAGAAATCATAGAGACATGCGCTTTTTATGATTTTAACTACCTCATGCTTCAGTTGACCCACCTTTAGGAGAGCTACACTACTGCAGTACCATTAACACGGTCCACTAATCAGATGGCTGACTTACTATAAATCCCCAGGGTCTAACCGAGATGAAAAAAACATCTCGCCTCTGAAATTTCAACACTCATTAAAATTGACGGCCTTCTGCTAAATAAAATACAGAGAACCTCTTCAGACCAAGTACGGATGCACTGGTGCATAATCTGACTCACAAAAAACAGATAAACCACACCTGAATTACTACTGCTACTATATTATACTGCATCAATATAGTTTATTCTTTGTGAAAATTAGGTTTGAGTGGTAACATGATAACGGTGACCGCGGTGCCTTGAAGTTTACATTTAACAATACAAAGCATGTCACAGAAATAACTCTTATTCTCAATGAAATAATGTAATTATTTTAGTTAATCAATTCAATAGTGAATTAATTTATGTTTTTGTAGGAGAAGCGCTACCATTATCATAAATTCTTGTAGTCGGTCCACTTTGCTTTCACTGTGAATAGCATTATTACAACATAATAAATGTGACACTAAGCAATTATACCGAGACAATTAACAATGTACATTATTTATCAAGTACTGGTAAGAACTGAAGTGATAATCAGCAGAGTTCGAGATTGTGAGGGTTTGTGTTCCTACCTGGCAGCCTGAACCGCACTCAGCTGGACGCCCTGATTATCACTGGTGGCATTCTAGAGAACATGAGGACACAAGTTTAATCCTGATGCACAGCACACTGTTCATAAGATTGTCCAGATGACTAAGAAAAACAAATAAATAAAAAGAAAACATCTTACTTACTTGTACTATTGCTTCAAGAGAAGTGTTTTGCTGAAAAAACAAACATTTTAGAGAGTCATTAGTCTATGATCGTGCTTTCACACACATTTGTAACTAATGCAGTGCGATATCAAAAGTTAAATGATTAGTAACAGGCCCATTTTAAACTGGTGGTTAGGATAATAAAACACCATCTCAACACTCTGAAGTATCCTGGCACTACCAAATCAGGTGCACAGGCATCTTAGTCCTTCTTAAAATTGCTTTTGTGTGCGACGTTGACAAAGATGGAACAGAAAGCTGACGCCCCACAGAGAGGCGAAGCTCATGATATGGAAATCACACCAGGATAATGCAGTGACTTGCATTCTCACTGGAACCAATGTGGCGTGAGGTGGCTTGGCGCGAATGACAGACTTCAATGTCCAACCTGCAAACTCAACCTGATGCCCTCTCCAGGTTCAGGGCCCAGTGTAGGATGTAATGTCTAGAACGTCTTTCTAACTTTCAAATGAGCACAATCAATCAGAGCTATGATTTAAAGCTGGCCAACGCCATCGATAGAGAAACGGCATTTATAGTCTAACAGGTTCAGCCAGCCCATATATATTTTTATTGCGCAAGAGCTCATCATAAATAAGCAACTGACAAGACTAAATGAAATGACCTTGAGGAACAGGTAATGTGTTGCAATGAGAAACTTTTGTTTAAGTTTAATTCAAAAATTAATTAGTGCATGGCTTAATGTTTTGGCGTATTACATTTCATTTAGTTGACGCTTTTCTCCAAAGCGACCTACAACCATGTTACATTCATACACCACAGCCACAGGGAGCAATTCAGGGTTAAGTGTCTTGCTCAAGGACAGATCGACTAGGGAGGGGATTGAACCGCCAACTCCCCGATTGAATGACGGACCTGCTAACCATAGACGTCATCAGTACTAATCTAAAAAAATAAAGTGCTGTGTGTATCGCAACCTTTTCTACCAAGGAAGTGGATGTACTGCAGAAACTGGCCTCCTACTTTCAGAAAAGCATACACCAAACAGCACAGAGAAAACATAACTGAATGTTTTTCCCCACATTCCTGTCCCACCCAACTGACATTGAACAAGAGGAGCCAAGGAAGCAGCATCACTTGGCCAAAATGTCAGTTTGTCCTAAACCTCAAGAGTTTTTAACTAGTAAGATGACCTTAATGTGCAAAACCCCCCCAAGTCTATATATATGTGCCACGCTGTCATTCCCAGTTCAGTATTTTTTACAGGAAATATACAATCCTGTGTCATTAAAAGACAAAAGCTAAAAATATGTGAACTTGATTTTCGGTTGAGAACAGACGCAACATTAAAACCGTACCGATCTGAAATCTCCGTCGACATCCGAGTCCTCGCAGATGTCCTCATTGGGAACATTTCTCCTCTTCAGAAGGTGCTCGTCTCTTTTGTTCTGTGATGGGAGGAAACATAAATATTACTTCATTCCCATGCCATCAGAAATTCTGGATAACCGGGAAAACTCGGCATCTTTCAATACATTATAGATAGAATTTAATGTTGGTGTGAAAATTGTAGTTGTACGTAGCACAATACAAACTTATTTACCTTTCTGAGTTCCACCACAACCTCAGTCCTCTGTCTTCTCATAGTCTGTGGGCAAGAAAGCATATTGACATTATACAACAAGGAACTCTAATCCCAATCTGCCTTTGCCCAAGAGGGTTGTACCTATGAAAATAAATTTGGGCACACCGAGTTTATGATCCCTTTTATGAGAGTTGATCTGCGATGTCAGTTATTCAAAGGAGCATTAATTCAACAGACTACGTTGCGCATAGGACAGCAACCAAAACACACAACACAAGTCTGACATAAAGTGACTCAGTCCAAGTTACTCCAATACACTCGTGTGTGCTTTAATAAACTATCCCCCTTATTCTTTTTTTATTCTTTATAAATAAATAGATCTTCCATTTATGTTCTACCTGTAAAATCACCCAGCTACAATCAGTTGCCAATTTATTAGCCAGCTAAGACGACTGCAGTCCTGCAGGTAGTCCTTCATGAAGGTTATAATGTTAAATTGGTGTTTGTTGAAACTGTTTTAGAGGCTCTGATTCTGCTTCGTGGTCTATGATAAGACTGCCATTTGTGCTTCTGTCCAATTGTAGATTCAGATCATAAATCAATTCAAGTCAACAGCACCACAAACTACAGCCTCCAAAGGTTTCCATGGAGAATGAATCTCTCTCTGAAAAGGTTTCAACAAAGAATGGAGCATTACAACACTTGCAGTAATGCTGAATTAGACTGCATTGGTGTACCTTATAAACTGGCAATCGAGCATACAGTAGATTATAAATCTCATGTCATGAGCAGACAAGTGTGATTAGTTGCAGTCTAGGAGTGCAAGCTGGTCGGCAATGCTTGTGCTCACTAGCAGACCTCCATGGCGACGGCGAGTTATTAACAGCTCGCAACAGAAACCACTTGTCAAACAGGACGCGTGAGTCCGCCTGAAAACAACACCGCTTGCCAACATCAAGCAGCGGCACGCCGAGCCGACCGTAAATCACCTTTTAACTTATGGATCCAGCGCAGGCCAACATGTAACAGGGCACGTGACTGATAACGAGCGGGTCGCATTCACCTTGTTTTCTGGGCATGTGTAACGGCAGTTAGTAAAACACGGAATAAAAGGGTAATACTACGCCGTGGTTTAAAAGATACAGGAAACCGGCCAGCTAAGAGGCTAACTGGTTTTCCGCCATTGTTTTTGGTGATAAAGACGGGGGATGGGTGGAGCTGCAGCCACCAGCACCACCAGGCTCAACAGCAGCTAGCACGCAGGCTAGCTAGCGAACTGCAGTATCAAAATACCGTTAATCTGCCGCTGTGTTGGCTTAGAAAACAAGCGAACACCACCCACGAACGACCCAAAGGGAAATTAAAAGTGTGTGTACTTTTGGATGTGTCGTAAATATCCCCCCCTGGCCGACACATCGACCTAAACCGATCCGGTGACGATACGCTTCAGTTACGCTCGCATGTCCCCCCCCCCCCCCGTGGGCCTCGCTAGCATCGAGCTAGCATCGAGCTAGCATCGCTCAGCCAGCGGAGGCGATGAACTCTGACGAGCATTTCTGACACGTTTTATAACCAACGCGGTCTCGCGGTGCAACAAAACCAGCGAAATAAAACAATTATATCGCAACCAAGGCGAGTTACGTATAGCTAGAGATGTGTGAAGGCCCAGGGTTACGCTTCGGGTAAAAAGTTCCCGATGGTGGAAATTAGAAACGACGTCACAAGGAAGCAAAGAGGCGAAGCTGGCCGTTAACCGAGGAAAAGAGGAACCCTCGACACCAATCTACATAACTTTTACCTCCAAATCACGGCCCTTATTCTTGAAATTCTTCAGCCGCTGGTTGTCCAGTTTCTCGTTGTCAGCCATGTTCGCGATTCTGGTTCCGTTAAGTAGTCTTACTCGTGAATTTAGCTGGTGAGCTACCGTTTTCTGGTTTCTTTAGCCTTTCGTTAGCGGACTATTTTTTGCTGCTCTGTCCGCGGTGCATACTGGGATTGCCGGTGGTGGAGGGCAGCCTCGCGCTCGCGTAGAGGAAGGGTGGGGAAATCCCCTTCACTCTCATTGGCTTCGGCGTTAACGTCCCTCTGCAGGGCGCGCCACTCAACGGAACACAAACTCACCTCTCACAATTGTGTTCAATGGCAATAAAACACCATTATATTTACATGTGTATTGTTTACAGTCGTAGAAGGACGTGTTTTTATGCAAGTACTACACTTCCGTTCGTATAATGTTTGAGTATTTTATATATTTTTATTCCACTCCATCTCTATTGTAATCTTTTTATTTGTTATCGTATATTTTTTCAAATTAATAATTACGTTTAACATATAAGGTGATCTTGATATGATGCATTTGTGTACGTATCAGTGTCGTCTATAGACAAGGCTGGATGAAAACAGAGATAACTTAATTTGTACGGAATAAAATTGTTGCGCAGCAGTTACAGTACAAAGTACAAATATGAAATAACAATAAACATGCATCCAAAATTCAAATAATAGTTCATTAAAAAAGTTAAATGCGCCAAACTCACAAATTGTCAAAAGATGTTTGCCAATTTGATCAACTGCAATTTGAATAATACGGTAGCTTTTATTTATTGTTACAATACAATATTGATTGCTAAATTCCTTTGTTTAATTAATTTTTTGACAATGTTCCCTACGGAATTTTCTGCTAAAACTACAATAACGTTGTAGTTATTTGTAACTGAGTAACATTGCTGAAGCCACAGACTGTATTGGATTGCTATTCCTGATATCTTAGTCCATATGGACAGGAAAAATAATTACAGTGACCAATAACTCTTTCATATGGGTAAGTGAGTATCGTTTTAAGGCATACTTGTTAAAAAAAGTGGATCATTTGAGGCCCTGTGTAATCCTGTCCCTATATGACAAATATTTAGAATTTCAAGTCACATAAGCACCTCATTTGATTTTGATTTTAACATTTTTATTTAATTGCAAGGAATAATAAAACAACAACACTGAAACACTTGGATGACATTGACACACATGTTCAAAACATCACATGCATAAATATATAGTTAGCACAATAAGTATTTATATATTTTATACAAATGAACACAAAAAGAAAAAAATGATAATGCACAATTAGAAAAACAACATTTCTTTGAGCCACAGAATCTTGACCAAACAAATACAGATTTTTAGCAGCCAGTTTTCTACAGATTGTATTTTTAAACAAAGGCTCATATCAGCTTGTGACATTCCGGGTGGGATAACCTGTGATGACTCACAGCATCCTCATGAGTTAGCACAATGGTCCAAAAAAACCCATGTCTTACGATGATTAAATATAAATGCTATCTGACACAGATTGACGCTTTGTGTTGTGATAATCTCATCCCCGTTTTATCTCCTCCTCTCATTTAATCCAATAGAAGCCACAGTGACTCCATTTCCTGATGACTTACACTGGCAGGTGAGAAGAATTATACCGTTTGAAAGAATCATCATCTGCTGCAGATAAAGACTTGTTTAACATCTGTGATACTGAAGCCCTTGGACTTCATTTTAATCTTAAAATCTTCTTGAGTCTGTTTAAATGGAGTCTTCATCAGATAGACTATCCTCCTGAAACCTTCCTCTAGTCCCACGCTGGTGTTAGCTGAACAGGGCTGGATGAACCAGGGCCTGCCCTCGCACACTCTTCTCAAGTCCAGTGTCCGGCAAAGCTCTTCTGGGCTTAGAGCTCCCTGAAGGTCTTGTTTGTTGGCAAGAACCACGAGAGGAACTCCTCTGAGACTCTCAAACTTTAGGACCTATGAAAGCGACGAAGCGAACGACACTTTAATTACTGCGATGTCAAACAAACTTTTTTGATGAGCGGGTTTATTGCATTTAACCGTCACCTATTTAACTCAACCATATATGGTTCGACATACAATAACACACTGTAACGTAGTTGTAAACAGAGTTACGGACATGTTTGTTTGCAAACAGTTATCATTCAAACAACACATATTCTATGATTTAATTACCCGATGAAGTTCCTTGCGAGCCTCCTCCAGCCGTTTCTGATCCCAGCTGTCCACCACAAACACCAGTCCGGCTGTATCAGTATAGTGATGTCTCCAATGGGGCCTCATCTTCTTCTGGCCCCCCACGTCCCAGACCGTCAGGCCAGGGCTGCTCCTGTCGGTCTCCAGTGTCTCCACGTTGAAGCCCACAGTTGGAACGGTCACCACGCTCTCGTTGTACTTTAGCTTATAGAGCAGTGTGGTCTTTCCTGCTCCGTCCAGACCCAGCATCAGGACCTGTGCTTGTTTCTGAGGCCTGGATCCATGCAGGCCCATGTCCTGAAATTGTAGCTTGTGTCTATATACTTCTTTTTCTCGAGCTGTGTAAACTGCAGCTGCCTGCACCCAGTGGCTCCTTTTGTACTTACTATCTGTAGGCGTAGTGTGTCTGCTCTCTTATGGAGACTGTCTACAATCAGCATGCTTTATGTACGGGCATGCAGAGGGATCCCTCCCCTTTGCAGAGATGGGATTCCTTTTGTCCCTGCGTAGCTTTCAGTAAAGCTATTTATATCCAGAGTGACGGTGCAACTAACTGCATACAGATCTCTGGTTACCACAGCACAGTCTGAGCAGTCACGTCACACCTGCTGCAGACCATCACACCAGCAGCCAGGAAGTCCATGTTTGGTACAACGGGAAGATTGTTGTTTCTTCCCGGCTAGATTTCCCCTATGACTTCAGAGGGACATTTTTGTTGTTGAAAAAATATCAATGAATATAATCTTTAATAAAATATATAATAATATATATATAATATGTATACGTTAATGATTTGTTTGCCTTAATTAATACTGTATGACCACTTAATGTTGTAACAATGTTACTAGTTTTGGAAGTTTTTTCTTGTCTTATATTGGATTCTGACAATGACTCAAACTAAGCTTTTAAAGGGTCATCGTCTGATTTCTATACATTGTTTAATCTCTTTCACTGCTTTTTTTTTCTTTAACCCTTGTGTTGCCTTAGGGTCATTTTGACCCGAATCAATATTACACCCTCCCCCCGCCTTTGGGTCATTTTGACCCGATTCAATGTTTCACCCTCCTGTTACCTTTATATTTACTAACATATTTTACCCTTTGGGTTCAATTTGACGCCAGCAATTAAAACCTCCAGAAAATTATTAGAATTAATATTGTTTTCCAAGTTTAAGTGTGAGGCACTTTATGTTTGTTTGTTGACTACCGAAAGAACACCGACATTAAACATTGAATGGGGTCAAATTAATCCTAAGGCGGGGGGAGGGTGTAATATTGATTCGGGTCAAAATGACCCTAAGGCAACACAAGGGTTAAATAAAAATACAAATCCATGACAGAGAACTTTATGGAAATATTTAGTGAAAAAACAAGCTTTCTAGATATTGAATGTACATTTTAATGTCTGTGTTTTGTCTTTTTTTTTTACGTTAGAGATTTGTGATAGAAATGTACACATAACACAGAAGAGGAGTACGGGTGTTTCAAGTCTGAGGTGAATATCTGTATGACAGTTTTCCTCTTTTCCCCCCTTTTCTGTCTGTCTGTGTTGTTGTTCTCTCTGCGATTTATGAATGAGTAACATTTGATGTATATTCTCTAAATAAAAATATAAAAACACAGACACAAAGAAAACGATCATTTATCATTTTAATATGACTTTTTTGATTTACATTATTTAATTTCCAATCTTTAAAAAATTTTAGATTTGTTTTACACTTTATTAAAATCAACAAAAACAAGTACAAATGCCACACATACATTCTGTAAGGTACATTATCAAGGGAGAATGTGAACTTAAAAAGCACAAACATTTTTTAATTTGATATATATCTCTGAAGTTAAACAATCCAGGAACAGGCGCATTGCTTTCCTCATTGCTGTGTAAACAGTTGCTGGGTGATAATAACACGAGGACGGTATGTACATTCATCTTACAATTTCATGTCTCTTGGAGACATTTCTTTCTCCAATGCTATTGAACATGTGAGTTAACAAGGTCTGACACCGAGGTCGTGCAGTGTGCATGGCATGATCGACTGCGTTACTTTAAAAACCGAGAAGCAGTTTTGCAGCAGACAGGTAATTATTAGTTAAGAAAATAAGGCAAAAGAACGCATTTCATTCCTTGTTACATTTTGAGTTACAGGTCAGGGAAATGTGATATGCATCAGTCTGAAGATGACATGGTCACATTAAGTTATCAATTCCAGTACATTTAAATACTGTGTAGATTGTAGTCAATGATAATGTAAGGCAAATCAGATGAAGGAATAGCAAGGCTATGTGTAAAAAGAAGCCTATTAAAAGGTTTCTAAATCTTACACGGTGATCTTAATTCCTAAATAATATGAAATGTATAACTGCCAATTATTACTTTCTTCTTACAAGTTTAAATTAACAGTCAGTTATTATATTATCAGAAGGCATGTGACAAACATTATTTAATAATTATCAGTTAAGAGTCACATTGAGGTGTTACAACATTATCACCACAATATATTGCTTTAAAAAAAGTTGTAAGCTATGCTGCATTTTCCAACAGTTATTATCAGTAGTTACATGGATTCTGATAAGGTTTGGGATCTCACAAGAGTCTAAGCTTTAACAAATCTTTAACTTTAGCAACAATACAAACAGAAAGATACTTTATCCGCACAGAAGCTAACAGCAATCATTTAAAGTAGGCAAAGACATTCAAGATTTAAACTTGTAAAATTGGGCAACTCCAGACAAAAACACTAAATTCATCCATATTTCATGAGTTTCAATGTTCAGCAAGTGTGATATAACCATTGGTTTTATTGGTGTACAGTATGAATGGTGATATTTGAACAAGCAAATGCATATTATTATTAGTGTTGCTTATGTATAAAGGGAATAAATTCATTATTGCACCATGATGTGCATCTGTTGCAGAAAATAAATAACCTGTTCAGTGCGGTCACTCAGTAAACGTCAATTTACAATTAAATGATGTGGAAACAGTCAGGAAACAGAAAATAAAAAATGTAAAAGATTTTGAGTGAAAGACATCCCATTTCAAAATAATGTGGAGGGGAAACTCCATTTTCTTTAAGCAGTAAAAGTAAAGGAGGGGTGGTTTGATGCACTGAAGGGTAAATGTGATCAAAAATAGCTGTCGCTCAGTTTTTGAATCTTTCATCAAGTTTATTTTATTCTTACTTATATTCAAACATAATATAGATACTGTGTGTGGTAGACAGGTGGACTACTGTTCGCTGGCTTTGCCTTTAAACTTGACCACCATGACGGTGATGTTGTCAAGGCAACCCCGATAATAGGACTGAAGGACTATACTCTTAGCACCAAAATGTGGCTCGCTCAGTCGTTCCCTGATGAAGCGAATCGCCTCCTCGTCGCTGAAGGTGTCCCACAGGCCGTCCGACGCCAGGATCATGAACTCTGGCTGCAGCTTGTTCAGGTCAAACGACATGATGTCAGGATCAGGAATGACCACATTGAGGTTCTTCAAGGAGTAATCGCCCAGAGAACGGGACATAGCCAAGATGCCCTGGACACGCCACGAGCCGTTGAAGCTGATGAACCCACCTGAGAAGGAACGTAGAAGAGAAATGGTTGGAAAGTGATAAAACAAAGAGTAGGAAGTGTTAGAAAGAGTGCAAGGAAGGGAGGCGGACAGAGGAACACATAGATTAGAGGAAAAGGAGAGAAACAGATGGTTTCCATTTTACTGCCATTAAACCATCAGATAAAAGATAATTTTTCTTCCTCTTAACCAACTCGCAGAATGTCTAATCTTTACTATCAACGATGAGAGCGCAGTGTTCACATCAAAGTGTAAAAACAAAATGGATCAGTGCCATTGGCATGTTTTCTCTCAGTGCTCATTGTTGATGCTCATGGAACGCAACTGTTTATGTTGGATACATTTCAATTCATGTCATATCCTGCAAGTACAGCTGTGTGTCCTCTATGGCTGATTTGCAAGCAGGGAATTGATGGAAATGATCAAATAAAGACTCCCATACTAGGTCAGGATGCCTCCCGAGTTTCTACTGAGCAAGACTATTGCCTTGATTTGAACCATTCTGAGGTTGAGAGTTCAGGGTATTACATCTATTATTAGATAACTAAAAGAGACAAATTCCCAGGAAAAGCTAAACACATGACCGTCATGCCTTCATAAGTAAACATTTCTACTCTCACATTATCATTATATACTGTATTTAACCAACTGCTGGTATCTATTTGATATTATTTATTCCATTATTTTTTTTCTTTTCATTCCCGTACAGTGAAGTTTATTGAAAGTGCAACATTTCGACTAACTGAATACAAACATCATATTCGTACAAGCCTCTAATAGGTCAAATCACACATTACACAGTAACACCATTCATAATTGATGAAGAAATCCCAAAAATGACACCAAGAATATATCTTGAGATCCGCAGAATACAATAGTAAAAATAAATTACAAAACAAAAAGAAAGTTTATATGTGATATAACATAACATAATAACAGGAAATAATCTGTTTAACCGTACACAAAAAATGATATTTAAATTGTAAAAGTCAAATGAGGTAAGAAAAAAGAACAATAAAATACGAATTATCATTCAGTAAATATCAAGTAAATAGTAGTCATCGTCAATTTTACAACAAAAATATTTTCTAAGAAACACCGTCACTGTATTCTGTGGCGCTTAATATACATTGATTTAATTCAGTCATCAATATGTTTCTTTTTCATTGTTTTCTTTTTCTCTATTCAGTGCATAGACAGCACTTAATTTAGCACTGAGGAGTTACAACAGGAAAATTATGTTTCCCTAATTTTATAAGTGAATGTAACAAGATGCTCCAAGACTGTAACATCAGCTCTACTTGTGGAGCCTGTGGCGTAGGTACAACGTTTCTATCATTCATTGTTCTTTTTTTTGTGTCACTTACATTTTTTATTTGTTTAGTGATATAAACATAAAACAAGTACAAAAATGTCAGACATAAACATAAACATATATATACACCCATATACATACCCATACACACACACAGACATACATACATATACACACATACATACACACACTCATACATACACACACATATATACACACACACACACACACATACCCTCCCCTCCTCCAAAACAAAACAACAACAACTGTAAAGAATCTTGGCGTTATCTTTGATCGGGACTTGTCCTTTAACTCCCACGTAAAGCAAATCTCAAGGACTGCATTCTTTCAATTTCGTAATATTTCAAAATCAGGCACATCTTGTCTCAAAAGATGCAGAAAAATTGGTTTTTACTTCGAGACTGGATTACTGGAACTCCTTATTATCAGGCTGCTCTAATAAATCTCTTAGGTCCTCTTGATCCAGAATGCTGCAGCTCGTGTTCTCACTAAAACTAAGAAAAGAGATCACATCACTCCTGCACTAGCTGCTCTGCACTGGCCCAGTAAAATCAAGAATCACTTTTAAAATTCTTCTCTTAACCTACAAAGCTCTGATTGGTGATGCACCATCATATCTTAAGGAGCTTAGTACCATATTGCCCCACTAGAGCTACGCTCACTAAATGCGGGACTACTTGTAGTTCCTAGAGTCTTAAAAAGTAGAATGGGAGCCAGAGCCTTTAGTTATCAAGCTCCTCTTTTATGGAACCAGCTTCCAGCTTCAGTCCGGGAGGCAGACAGTCACCTCATTTTTAAAAAGACTTAAGACTTTCCTCTTTGACAGAGCTTAGTTAGGGCTGAATCAGGTTCACCTGGTCCAGCCCTTGATATGCTATAGGCTTATAGCTGCGGGGGGGTTTAGGATGCACTGAGTACCTATCTCCTCTCTTTCTCTCCTTAAGATGAATTTTCATCTCTCAATCACATGTTACTAACTCTGCTTTCTCCCGGAGTCCTTTTGACTTCACGTCTCATGGGTCATCGGACCTGAGACGACATAGATCCTCTGCCTGATGGATCATCTGGGAGGTCGGTCGGAATTCCTGCTCCTGCCACTGTCCACTGTTGTTGAGACCCGCCCTCCTTCCCCACCGCCATCATCTGCCTGATGGATCGTGGAGGTCTCCATCGTGGACTATGAACTATTCATACACTCTGTCATATTCATTGAATGTATTTTAACTCTAAATCTGTCCTTCTGTACACATTACATCTATTGCACCTGTCCATCCTGGAGAGGATCCTCCTCTGTTGCTCTCCTGAAGGTTTCTTCCCTTTTTCCCCTGAAGGGTTATTTGGGAGTTTTTCCTGGTCCGATGTGAGGTTTTGTGGCAGGGATGTCTATGTGTACAGATTGTAAAGCACTCTGAGTCAAATTTGTAATTCGAAATTGGGCTAAACAATTGATAAATTGAATTGAATTGAAATAAAACAAAAAAATACAACAACAACAACAAAAAACAACCCAGCACCCCTTAATTATCTTTTACTTGTAAGTGTGTATACACCACCCTGCATCTGTATTTGCAATCCCCTCAAAATCCAAATCTTAACCCATTCATTGTTCTTGAGTATCTGTTTTTACGAGAATGTGTTACAGAGAGACAGACCACCGCTATAACAAGATAAGACGAGAGAAGACTACTGTAGAAGCAGTTTTTATTAGTGTACCAGCGGGACCTGTCTATGAGACTCAATGATTAAAACATTATATGCCCCTTCTCACCAAAGTGAACACAAAAGTAAATAATCTGTAGTGTCATAATTTAGAATGCAAGCATGTTACATGAATTATTAAACAGCAACATGATGTAGAATCACTCTGAGTTATTTTAGTACCCTATCAGACCATGAGAGGGAGATGGTGGGCTTTCCTGACAGGGACCTTACTCATTAATCTGGCAACCTGCCATCGAACTCAGAATAGAGACTATGCAGATAGAGTAGGAGGGAGAAGTACGCCTTTAAATACACCTTAAATACTGTGCACTGTCTGGCTGCATTTGATACCATGCTGCTTTAGAAGCAGATTGTGCTATCAGTCTCAAGGGTTTGATATCAGTCTGAGCACAGAGACACACGATGTGGAAAAAGGGATAATGGTGCTTTGCTTTGATCATAAGAATACCTTTTTTTACGCTTTCATGACAATAATGTGTTGATGTTGCCTCAAGTTTCAACCAATGCCTTGTTCTGCGGCTCAGAATACATTGAGAAACATCGACTGGTCTAGACTGGTTTTCTCACCAGCTTTCTTGATCCTCTTGCGTTCTTTGAGCTGGTAAGGTTTGTGGTCGTGCGAAAGAGGAACAGCGTTGCCGTCTTTATCACAAAGAACTCCACGTGAGTCTCCAACGTTGGCCACCGTCAATTCCTTATCAGACAGCAGGGCCACCAGACACGTAGTACCTGAAAGATGGAGACAGAGAGATGGAGCAGGTGAAGGAAGTAGATGATATCAGAATTAGATCTGTAATTATCTGCCAATATTGAAGGGTACATTTATAGAAAGCATATTATAGAAACTATTCATGGATGAAATAATAAAACAAAATACACCACCGTTCAAAAGTTTGTTACATTTTTAGTTTGTTAAGTTAAAAAAACTTAATGAAATATTTACATAGGTGTATAGAGGCCCATTTCCAGCAACTATCACTCCAGTGTTCCAATGGTAGGCTACATTGTGTTTGCTAATCGCCTCAGAAGACTAATGGATGATTAGAAAAGCCTTGAAAACCCTCGTGCAATTATGTGAGCACAGCTGAAAACAGTTATGCTGTTGAGAGAAGCTATAAAACTGGCCTTCCTTTGAGCTCGAAGTTTGAAGAACAGAATTAGTATTTGAAAGGAAAATCATTATTTCTAACCTTGTCAATGTCTTGACCATATTTTCTAGTCATTTGATAAATAAAAGTGTGAGTTTTCATGGAAAACACAAAATTGTCTGGGTGACGTACCCCAAACTTTTGAACGGTAGTGTAGGCTATATATTTTTGGCATCCAGAAAATCAAATACTTGACATATCAGTGCCTCACTGGCACTGAGGCTGTACTTAGCCTTAGACCACTGAGGGGCTAAATGCTAGCTTCAGTATGCTAAAAGCTCATAATGGCACCGCTAACATGTTGTGTTATGTTAGCATGCTAACGGCTCATAATGCCACCACTAACATGCTGTGTAATGTTAGCCTGCTAATATTTTCTAAATAGGGTGCTGTTAAGCCTGATATCTTCAGTTTTGCAGGTATTTGGTCATAAATCAAAGGAGCGGCCAAAGAGGAAACATCGGGGGATCAGCAAAGTTATTACAATTCATCCTAAGGGAGACATAAATCAACTAAATTTCAAGGCAGTTCATCTAATAGTTGTCGAGAGATTTCACTCAAAACATTGAATGTTAACCTCATTGTAGCGCTAGAGGAACGGGTCGGGGGATCACTAACTCAGTAGGGTTCATGATCTGAAGTCCATAAATGTCTGTACAAAAATATTTCTGTGCAATCCATCGAATAAATGTTGAGGTATTTCACTTTAGACCAAAGTGGTGGAACTTCTGACACAACGATATTGTCATTCATAGAGCAAAGATGGCCAAAATAATCCAATATTCCCCTTAATGGTCCTGTTTTTAAATTCAACTCATCGTCATGTCATCCCAACCCTAAATATAGCAACCGTAATTTAAAAAATCAGTAATCTGGGGAGAACAATTGCCTCCTTCCCTCCTCCACTACACTAAAGCACATGAATCATATGCAAACATTGCAAAAGCTCTTTGAAGTAACTTTTCCTCCTTGTGCACGGCTCTGAAACTCTTTAATTTCTTCTCCTCCTTCCTCTCTTTGTTTAGCTTCCCAGTCAGGCAGAACAGAGAATCTGAGGCCTATTGTGTGAGATCCAAAGTCCTGTAGAGAAAGAACAGATCTGCTTGTTTGGCCATCTGCTCACACAGAGAAAAGACACAACTAGAGAGGGAGAGGGGGGTAGCAGGTCTTTCTGTTCTGGACCACCCGGACAGAGAGAGGGGGAGATGGTAAAAAATGACCCGGAGGTAAAAGGTATGGCTCACACAAAGCTGATTTAAAAGCATTTACAAGAATGTGGATGACCTAGACAATTTTGAGACTTCCCAAATCCCTTTAAATGTCCACATTTCGGTCGGATGTTGACTGTCTGGACAGTTTATGTCTCAGGCGGTTGGTGTTAAGCTGAATGAACTAAATCCATCTCTACCATGAATGGTCCTCCCATCCAGTTCACAGTTACTCTGTTCTAACCCTGAGCTGTCACGGTATGTGAGAAATTAGATTGAAGAGGATGAAATGAAAGAGTCTGAGTTGAGAAGGGTGTGGAGAGCGAGGAGAGAAGAGGAGAAATGAGGAAAAAAGAGAAAAGAGCTTAATTCTCAGCAGGACAATTATTGTATTAATTTTTGTATTATATTCATGATTTTAAATGATTTGTATTATTCTCATTTATAACTTTGGGTGAGAAAAAGTGATAAACAGGGGAAAAAAGAAAGAGACAGAAAATGACTATGACAAAGGGCACCAGCTGGAAGCAAGGCTCACATGAATGAAGTGCATATTGATCCCACTTCATTGTAAATGACTTACTGAATCTTTAACACAGTTTGCGAGAAATCCATTTCTATTAGTTACATCATTGAATGCCTCCCTAATCCTGCTGCACGTGCCTCCGTTGCAATGTGCCGTGCTGTCCAGCTAATTATCCTTATCTAGTTCCCATGGCAATAGAGATAATAGACTGAGGTGCCTTGCTTGCACACCCTTCCCCAATTAGCTCCGCCACGCCAAGCACACGTTCAGCATTCCCTATTAAAATGGCACCATGGCCAGCATGCACCTTGTGCTCATGCTAATTATAGGCTTAGCTTTTGTATAATTTGCATTAGACTATAAGTACCCATCAAGCACAAGAATACGACCCATGGATTTATGTTCTTAACTTAGCTGCTTGGCATTTAGGTGAAAATGAGAGGGCAGGAGTGGCACCATCCCGTTCCCCCCCCGGCTCATTGTCTAAAAAGCCGTTCTAAAAAACACGACCTGCCCACAACAACAAAAACATTTCCCCTAAGAGCCATCCTGTCTTACTTGTCCTCTGTGGATTGTTAACATTTATAGCAATCCTATTTTTAGCATTTTGTAGTGGAAAAATCATTTTAAATGGCTTTATAAAGTTTGTGCAGCGGTCTGAATTTGCATACTAAATGTCACTATGAAGCTTTGACAATCTCTGCATTCTATAATGTGTCAATGTTTTTCCATTCTTTCCTTTCTATCCTCAATAACTAGCTGCCTCTAGGCCCGCCTCAGCCTTTTTGAAGCCTTAAGTGAGCTTTTGCTTCGGTCTCATGTTTACATTTGGACAAATTATTCCTCCAGAGTGCTTTTTGTTCCTTTCAATTCTTATGATACACACTGGTTTCTTTTATTCTTCCTCATAAACTGCAAGTGGCATTATGGTCATATCTGGGCAAAGCATGTGATCTGACATGCCTATGTATGGATCTAAGTATCTCCCCAAATTATGCACAAAAGTTAGAGCATCCCTGTGGGTCAGGAAGCGGTTAAAAGAGTCATCAGCCAATTTAGCATTGCACTGCTGTAACACTGCTGGACTCCCAATGCATAGCTTTTTTAAAAAGGTTCAAAGTTGATGCAGCAGAGACAGAGATTTTGAAATTTAGTGGAACATTGCCCACAATTCAGTCCGACAACTGACAATGTATTGAGAGATTCAGGTACGTTGTGTTAGTAGCAGGAGCTCACTTCTATTTTAACTGCACATCCCAGAAACTCTAACTCTAACCAATGCCGCCCACTGTGCTTTACAAAATGTTTAAAATAATCAATAGTCCCCAAAACCTGGAAGTCAGTAGAGTTCCTCTTGAAGATAATCAATCTCCTTCCTATTCACACAAAAAAAGAAAGAAACCGAACACAACTGAAACCTCTGTGCCTGGAGTCCTTTCACATTTAAACAGCGTATAACACAAACATATTCTTTGTGTGGATGTCAGACAGTTAGACCACAACATCGAACTTGCAAAGGCTGGAGATGATAGATAATTCATCACAACAAAAAACATTACCATGTAATGGTCCTGCAGTGAGCAAGAACTGCTTTAAAATGAGTCTGGTACAGGAAACTGAAACATTAGACATTTTAAAGTCTGCTGCAAAAAAACACTGCACTGATGAGCTGTGTTATTATAGAACAGTAACTGGCTTATAGCAGATGCCAGAGCCTGTCAAACTTGTGTCAAATGTTTAATCAACATTATGTTCATGTCCCCAGGATATCCTGTGTAACCTTTAGCGTATTCTTTCATTTAACTGAACTTGATTTCAGGCTGAACTTTGTCTTTATGCATCGTGCAGACATAGTTCTCTGTTGTCTGTCTGTCGGTCCAGATAATGTTTCTCACGTGGTGCCAGAGGCTGTAGCATTTGGGAACATATTCTACAAAGCAGGACCTAAAACACAGTCAAGGCACTTTATTATTGATTGCTATCAACCATATAAAGTTTGATCCATTTGTAATACTTTATTCTACACATATCTTTTATCTATTTCAACGCACCAGCTTTCAAAAAATGCCTCACTGGATCTCATTCTGTAAGACACGGCACTGGGCGTGAGCAAACCGCAGAGAGCTACACGCACAAATAAACAACAACAAGCAGTCTCAATTAAAGATATCAACACTCGCAGCGAGCAGTAAACTTTGGGTTTGGGTTGGAAAAACACTTGTTGCTTTATCCCTATTCCAGTTACACATCACAGACTCAGGTAAACGTGTTTGGTCTTCTGATTCAAAAAGTCCTCAGTAAATTTCATTAATCCCTCAGCTCCACGAGAACCTTCAGGTCCATTTTTATTACTAAAGACATCGGGGAGCTTAATTTCCAAAGGTATCTATTCAGATTCACAACTGTGACATGATTCAGATAAATGGAGTAAGTTAAGAATAGATCTGAACTGCCCACAGTTACTTTAGTGATGAACAACTCAAGTCAGAACGATGATGTTCACAGTGAACATAACTGGGGCTTTGGTACCTGTTTTGGCGTCATTGCTGTGCCACAACAGTCCAAATTGCATTGCTTTCTTATCGACAAACAAAGTTAATTTAAGGAGAAAACACTGACGAGTTTTACCTACCACTGCAAGCAGACTCGGTGTGAGCAGATATTAAGTTTGAGGGAATGGAATGTAAAGCGTTTCTTAAAATAATGAGACTCTTCATAGAGAAAAAACAACAGTCCAAACAAAGATTAATACCATTGGAGTCAGAGCAGAACAATTAAATGAGGCATAGCTATAACAAAACCACAACGTCAACATTCTGCTAATAATACAATCATAACGGCAAAGAAATGCAAAGCTGAAAAAAGCAAGAAAGTAAATAATTGGTATTTAACAATATTGAGCTGCACTTTAAGAACATTTATATAGTCTCTGGCACTTCAGGAAAGCCTGATTAACATGTCTACCTACCAAAGAGGCAGTAAGTTATTATAGGGCTATATTGTATAAATATATAGTTTCTAGCAATAAATCTCTGTTGCTTTCTAAGAGTTCAGCCTTTTGCCTCAAAGACACTAAAATGATGTGTTCACACATTGCATCACATTGTTGATTGCTGTATGTGTGAAGATTCACTGTTTTCACTGTCCATAAAACATAATTTTATAATTTAGTGAATAAATAGAGTAGACAGTATGTTTAATTCCTAGTGTGTAGAAAACATTTTGTATTTTTTTCCACATTCTGTATATGTTTGTCTTGCAGAAGACAGATGAAGAAAATCCTGCAATCTTAATCATTCCTATTGTGCGATATATTTATATTGCTGCTTGTAACAATAACGACTGATTGTTGGACTAATGCACTACTGGACACTATTGTGTGCTTGCGTGGGTTCAAACGTGTGCCGAGAGACATCACATGCCACACTGCTACACAAGGTTAGTGCTAACAGAAAACAACACCGCATTATGGAGGCCGTTTCCATAATAGAAGGAGATCCTGGACATTCCATCAAAGTCACATCTCTCTTATCTGTCTTTCAAGCACTTGTGTTGGCTGATAAACAGAGGGATGAATGAACAGGGCGATATGTCTGACACGCTGTTGTCCTGGGGACTGGCTGCTGAATTGAGAGTGAGTCCTTCTATTTTCCCTCTTTCTTCCTTCCCTGCCAGCTTAATTTAGGCCTTGATTGCGATAGAAAGCAGGGTGCTGCACAGCCTCAATGATGCAATTGTGTAATCAGATACAGGGACAAGAATGCAGAACAATTACCTGATCAGCAGATCATGCATCTGCAGCTATATGACCTTTTATGTTCAGAAATAATCAACGGTCGCCTCCAGGTCTTGAGGTTCTTATTCTTCACTTTAAATCATCAGTGTATCAAATGACCCATCATTCGCTAGAGGATGTGAGACCTTCTCAATTGCCCTTTCACAACAAAGACCCCCCCTCAACAAACAGCTGTCTGTGCAGGTTGTCTGGTTACACTGCTCATGGTTTTTACTGGCGTTGCTGTGTTCAAAGAATCTAAGCAATTAACTTAGCGATTATAACGTTGTTACTCTTAACTATCGGTGCGATGGGCAAAGCCTTGAAGCTGAAACTAGGAATGACAACACTAACTTCTGCTTCCGGCGTAATGAAATTCGTTGCCAACTATTCTAATCAACGATTCTGATCGATTTGATCAATTCGTTGTTGCAGCCCTCATTAATCTGTTAATGACCGTGATGTTTACAGGACCGACTATAATCAGGTTTTTATCTTGGTTATGATCTATTCTCATTTACAGCCTACGGTCATAATCTTAAAAACAAGGCCGTTTATGGAATCAACACATATGTTAATGAATGAAGCCAACAAGTCTCTAAATTGCACTGTATAACTTTGCTCTCTTCCTTTTCTACTCGAAAGGTTTGTTTTGGTTGATTCAGATCAGACCTTTTGGGTCCATGTTCTCATCTTCATCACCCTTTGAACCTTTCTCATCTTCCTTATTGTCCACTATTCTGTTTGCCTCCTGCACAGGCCTCTCATCCCCCTCTACTATAGCTCTTACCAGCAACATGTCCTCCTTCCCTTTGACCCTTCTCCTACCGCTTTCCATCCATCACTACCTCTTCCTCCCTCTCTGCCTCTCTCCAGAGATAATTACAAGCCTTGTGAAGATCAGCTTGTATTTAAACAGCTGAATAAGCACAGCCTGGGGGTGCTGACAGTCACTATTCAACAATAGTCAAGTGAACAGTGGAGAAGAAAATATTAGCTTGGGTGCAGCTTCAGAAGGGACATTTAAAACATCGCTCTGCACTAACTGACGTTTTATTATTAATACTGGGGTTACTTTTGGTTAAAATCCATCTGTATGTGGCCTCTTCCCTCTATTGTGGCCACATATTCAAGCTGATATACTGCATGCATAGATCACTACTAATTAATGGACTAGACAAGCAAAACCACTATTGGACAAATATCCCCAAATTGTCATACTTGCAAGAACTTGCACACATTTGATTATAACATCATAACATGTGTATGTGCTTTTTACAGTTTGGCGGGATCCTGTAACGCCCTGTTCCATTTCTCCTGTTTCTCCTCTGTGTCTCCTGTCTCCTGTGTTCTGTGTCTCCTCTATGTCTCCTCTGTTTCTCCTGACTTGATTGTTTAATTCCCTTCACCTGCCCTCAGCCATTCCTATGTCTCCTTGATTGGTTAATCCCCTTCACCTGCCCTCAGCCGCTCCTGTCTCCCTGATTGGTTAATTCCCTTCACCTGCCCTCAGCCACTCATGTCTCCCTGATTGCATCATGCTGTACACCTGTGTTTCCCCCTATATATTGTGCGAGTCTTTCCCTGATCTATTCTTGGTTTGTTGTCTTTATCTCAGTCTCGTAGTGGCTCTGTTTCGATGTCTCACGCGCATTCTTTGTGTTTTTTTTTTCTGCTTTCAAGCCAGAGTTTTTATGTTTGACATTTTTCCAAAGAAATCTTTTTTGTTTGTTTCACACAAACCTGGCGTCCAGCCTGTCTCTGCACCTGAGCCTCACCCCGTGACAGATCTGTGCCAGATCCATGTTTTTGTGGTGTATAACAAACAAATATGCACACACACCTGCTTCATTATAAGTGGCAGAGAGCTTGCCCAGCATTTCTCTGTCCAAAGTCAAAATCTGCTGCTCCAGGATGGAAGGGTAGGACAGGCCCCCCCTCTCCTTTTTTTCATCTTTCTCCTTGTCTTTTTCTCTGTCTCGCTCTTTCTCCCGTTCGTAGGTCAGTAGCTGCTGGCGGAGCGCCTCCGGCAGGTTGGCTTTAACAAAGTCAGCAGCAGCCTGAGAGCAGAGGGAGAGAGGAGAAGAGTTATTGGGCTCAAAACACCATGGGATGCGTTACCAAATGTATTCTGACCTTCACATTGACGAGTGTGGTTTTCTTGAGCAGTATATAAATTTAAACATAAATCCACAATAATTGTGATAACTTCAAAATCAAACCAACAAAATGGCAAATATTCTTTGGTTACAGATTCTGAAATATGAGAATGTGATGCCTTTATACATTTGATGTAGTTACCTTCGCATTCTGAGAATGACGAAGGTTATGTTTTGATCGCTGTGTATTTATTTGTTTGTATGTGTGTTATTCGCATAACTCAGAAAGTATTAAACCGAATCGCATGAAATTTGGTGGGATGATTGGTTATTATCCGGGGACCATTTGATTAGATTTTGGGATCGATCGGGTCAAAGGTCAAGGTCATGAAAAGGTATGCGCTCTACCGAGTGCCCGTTCTAGTTCTATTATGTTTCGCTATTAGACTTTAATTATGTGTATTTTATAGACTAAACAATAAATCAGTGGGTCAATAGAAACAATTGCTAGTTGAGGCCATATTATAATATATGGATGAGGAGTAGAATTATACATCAACGAATCATTTAAGGCCAGCAGACGTGTAATGAAAATCCGACTGCCAATAATCAGGTCTAAAAGGAGTTATTCTGGGAAAGAGACCATAAAAATACAGATATTGATACAGAATGTTCATCTTGTAAAATAGTGCCCATTGGTTTCGAAAATAAAAATGTACATACATTCAATCAATACACACAGAATATTTGGCAAGTGGCAAACACATCAGGTTACAGTGGCAGTAACCGGGTTGTCCTTTCTTTCTTGCAAAAATAGATGAATCACAGATAAACAGAGAGGAAGAAAGAAAAAGTGCAAGTTCACACTTACACTCCGCTCTTGCATTGCGCTGAGTCAGAGAAACTGTATCCTCACCTCTATCCATTTTACTCTACAAATGACACCAACTACATTTTTTTTCTCACACATCCCCACCGCCGTTTCCAAGCAAATAATGCCTCCCTCCGCTGGCTCAGTGCCAAACAGGGAAGACAAGCCAGACCAAGGTCACAAAGTTCAAAAAGTACAAATGTCAGATAGTATTCTGCTGACGTGCCACTGATCTGCAGCATTTATATACTGTAGCTCATATTTCAGACCTGGTTTGTAGAAAGTCTATTAGTCCGCAGGATTAGGAAAAGAGAACGAGCCAGTTTAGACTGCAGAGGAGAAAAGGTTTTAATTTCCTGTCGCTTAATATGATGATTGAGGTCATAAGACCCAAAGATCTCTCTCGCTCTCTCTCTCTCAGATTACTTTCAAGAACCCAGGTAGCTTATTCTCTACACATGAAGACAACTCATCTATTTCGATTTCCTTTCAGTGTTATTGAAGCTTTTCCTCTGCAGGCTCTGTCACACTTCCCCCATCTCCTCCAATAACACCCAAATGCTTCCAATTGTCCATTTCCCCAAAGTCCCTTCTCTCTGCTTCCATGGTGATGTTCAGTCCAACATCACCATGGATCTGTTTGACACATTCCTCTCTTGTCTAAAGAGAATCACAGTTGACATACCTTCATCCTGCGGTTACCATGCAGAGAGCGCGAGTCATAAAAATTATGAAAACATTTTAAGCGTCTTTGAGTGTCTGCATTGTTATTATTATAAATAGAACAAGAATACCTTTGTCTTCATGGGTTATTGCTGTGGCAATTACTGAGCAGTTTAATTGCCGGTCCTTCACAAGGCACGGGGGTCACAGCGACATTCCTCTTGACCATTTGACTGCGACCAATCTTTGTGACTGCATGTGTGTCACAGCTTGCAGAGACAGCATTGACAAAATGGGAAGTGGAGGCTAGGTCTCGATTATCGGACAATCTAACCCACTGGCTAACCCGACCGACACATCAAACACCTGGCTGCAGCTTCTGCACCGGCTTAGAGGAAGAACAGAGGGAATGGTGGATGAGTGAGGGATATGAGGTGTAACGGATCCCCGTATATCAATCGGCGTGAGACTTTACTGCTGGTGAACTTCTTTATTTCCTTTCTTCCGTTGTATAATCATGAACCAAAACTCTTGAATTAAAACCTCCTTGTCGCCACCGTAAGAGCGTTAGCCTCATACGGGTCCATTAAAACTATCAAACTTTAAATAAAATGCGCATCCGTCCTTAACATTTAGCCGTACCGTCAAGTTTGTATATTAACACAAAATAAAGGTGCGCTTCCTTCTAACATTTCAAAATAAAAGTCAAATTTAGCTCAAAGCGGAAGTAGATTAAAACATATACAAAATCATTAAAATAATACAATATAAAAAGGCATACATAAAAACCAATGAAGCAGATACAAAATAAGGCAATCAACACAAAACAATAAACCTTTTAAGGGGTTATTTACAGAAGGGATGGATGGGGATAAAGACTGGGATTGGGGGATGAAGACAAGATGGCAAGGATCAAGCATAGTAATACGGGAGGGAACAAAATGGGTGATGAGATTAGGGGTTGGCAGAGGAGAACAGCGGAGGAATGCAGGAAGAGCTCCTGGATGAGAGAGTAGAACCCAAATAAAATAGAGCTATTAATAGCAAAAGAGACTTTGACAGGGGTAAAGGTAGCAGATGTCAAGAACTAAATCGATTTGCCTTCTGATGCACAGCGGTGGAGAAAGACAAAATATGAAAGGGAGGTGACATATATTATGTCATTCAGTTATGTGTATCCTTGAGGTCTGAGAAACTGTTGGGGAAAATCATATAACCTTAGAGTCAGCCAGTATAAACAATGGTGTACCTTGCTATGATCCTTGGGTATCTAACAGATGTTTTTTGAAAGCGGACTATGATCCCTGGTTATCTAGTGCGGTTGGGTCACCTTGATCCAACCGAAGTGAATCGTATGCCATGTTCTCCAACAATTGATCTGATTGGTTAAAAGGTCTGATGGGAGGGCTGAGTTTACACTACAAATATGTGCTAAATATTCTAGAAAGACGGATTTGTTGAACTTGTTGAATGTTGCTGTGTACTCATTAAAACACTACCCGCTGGATTGCTTCAACAATCTATGTCTCTCTGTCAGAGCAAAACGTGTTGAATGCATTTACAAAACATCATTTACTTATTAGTTCAAATCATCCTTTCATCTTCTTTCCTGTCTTCGTTGGTGCGTTACCGCCATTGATCAGTGAAATAGCGTGAGACCAACAGCAGGACGTGGATTGTGCCTGATTGTGCATAGTGCAAATGAAACCGGGACCCGATTGCAATAACATTGTCTTCTAGATACTAGTCGTCAGAACTCCAGTCTACATTAAAACTGCTGTAGAACCACCCCCCCCCCCCCCCAAAAAAAAGGGGTGAGAGACATTTGTATTGCATGTCTTAACCTATTTGGCAGGATCGTTGTTTCACTTTAAGCCATACTGCAAGACAAATAACTTGTAAGTCAATCAGCTTCTAAATGCTCCACAATATTCACAATATACCGAGGTTGATAGCTTTTATCTGTCTTCTGTTTGGTGCTTTACAACTTCTACACGGAAAATGTCTTCCTGCTGCAGTTGAAAATGCGAGAATTGATCAAAAAAGTAAAGTCAATTGACAGCTTATCAATTTCTATTTTAGTGAATGAAATTTAAGGAAATAAAACGATAATAATGTTGAATATTACCAATGTTTTTGCTTGATCATTTACTTAAACTTAAATGTGTACATTTTCTCTTGATCGACTCATCCATTTGAAAACTTATTGCAAAATGTATATTGAAAAAAAAGTTGTTATTGTATCAAACAAGACACAACACAGGAGAGTTGGCTCCAAGTGTAATGAGTCGTGGCTGTGCAGAGCGTCACATCGGGTCGTCCTTCACACCGCACGCGCACACACACACACACACACATACATACTTGAACCCTTTCAAATATCTACCCACACGCTGCCTGCTCACTGTGAGCCACTCAGATTAACAGCCCAACAGAAATAGTCAATACACATTTCCATCAATCACATCACCAACCTGGCAGAAATGAGGGAAGTCATCTGAGTTTTTCTTTATAATCACCCTGAAGGGAGTTTCATAGAAGTACAAACATCTCTTTCTGAGGTCTCTCTGACAGATCAAGCAGGCAGATAGAGAAAAGATGAAAAAGCAGAACAGAAAAAGAAGAGAACGAGGAGGAGAGTAAGAGCTATTCTATAGCATCGCTCAAGCACATCATTAAAGAAAGTAAGAGAGACAGTCTCCCCGGTTTATAAGTTACAGAAAATAATCAAAGCTGTAAAATACAGAGAAAGCAGTGGATACGAGATAATAGGAGAGGAAGTCTGCAGGAAGAGCATTTCAAAATGTTTCTCTTCGTCGTCTTGATTTCCTATTCACACATTTTAAATATCAATCACAAGGCTGATCTCTGATCAGACTATGTTCAATCGTCTACTCCCAGTATGCAATGACCATAAACTTACATGTGTTTAATGCTACGGAGATATCATTTGTCTTTACCTTAAATGAATGAGGAAACAAATGGATTATATTGATACTTAAACCGGGCTGGTCCTCTAGAAACACATGTCCTCACTGCAGAGGTGTCGTATATCTCTCCTCAGTATGACATTGCAAAGCTCAGTGACCGTGTTTACATGCATTCGAATAACTGGCTTAGTCGGACTGAAATCGAATTATCCGTTTCATGTCAACACCTTTGTTCGACTATGTGCGGTCCGACTACGATCCGATTAACACCCCTGGATAACTCGATCCGATCCGGTTGATAATTCGACTATCGCGGCATGTAACGGTGGATTGGATTAGGAACTGGACTTTGCGTCTTTCCGCCGCCCTCCTCCCCCCTCCCTCCGATGTCGTGACCCGGAAGTCGAAAGAGACGATAAGTTGTCACTGCCGGGAGCCTGGCCGGCAGAAAACAAACAAACAACGCTATGGAGAACACAAGAGCCACCACACATTTCTGGACCGAAGAGCAGACAGAATTTATGCTTAATGTATTGAAGGAGTTGAACATACTAAAGTTCATGGTTCTTTCTCGAAATGTTGATGTTGTTGTTGTTGGTTGTTGTTGGTAGTGGTGAAGAGGTCAAGCGGAAATGGCTGTATCACCACGAGTTGTAATGAAAACAGCGCCACCTATCGTATCGGATATGACATGCTTTCGGCCAATGATTCGAATTACTCACTGCCATGTATATTGGGATAACAGCAGATCCCCCAAAAGATAGCATAGTCCGACTAAAGCAAGATTCGAATTATACCATCATGTAAATGCACTGAGTGTGTCCACAGCGCCGTGGAGAGCGTGAGCACAGAGCCCTAATTGAATTATGTCACACCTGAGCTTTGTATGTGTCAATGCTATGTCGAGTACAGGTTGTGAGTGGGACTGTGTGAGAGTGTGTGTTGGTACAATGTTGTCACTGTTACAGGAATAGAAGCCCTCTCATTTGTACTTAAACAGGAATGTGAAGAAGGCGAACAACACTTGGGGTCAGTACACGAGAACACACTCGTAATTTGAAAGGTTGAGAATTCAATTACAATTATTTCTTGGCATTTGAAATGACTAAACATTTAACCCCAGAGTCCATTTAATAGCAGTGTGTTGAGCCCAGCTTCAACACAGAAAAATAACTAGATTTTCTTTCACTTGTTTTGATAAAAACTGATTTAGCTTCCTGTGCAGTGTGAGCCTGCAGACAGATTGGAAGTGTTTGTGTGGCCTTGTGAACAACCCCTTGAGCCCAAACACAGATTTTACCCAGGAATCCCAAAACTATTTAATTTTCCAAACTCCTAAATCTCTCCTAAAACCACAGCACACATTCAGAGCACAGATGGGCTCAGAGGTGGAGGGCTGGGGTGGTGCTGTGAACCTCAAATCTCCTTTAGATGCAAACACACAGAAGCACATCGCTCCATTAGCTCAAGAAACACTCAAAAATAAACCACTCCGAGAGAAACAACAGAGGGTACGTGTAATGGCTGACATCGTGCAGCGTGGCTGACGGCGTAAAGAGAAACATAAATGACTTCTGTGAAGTGAACAAGGATTTCAGATGCGAAAAGCAGAGCTATAAAAGTTGATCAGGACTGGAAAGTTGAATAGAAATCCATTAAATGTGCCGTGAAATGCTTCAGTGCCTTTATCCTTGAGAGAGAGAGAGAGAGAGAGAGAGGACACACAGAGATATCAACATGACATACTGCCTCTTGGCTAAACAGAGTCCGCTCCGGCTGTTTTCCCTCTCGGACTGTGAAAGAACGACAGGTGTAAGACTGGGATGATAAGAACATTTGGTAGTCATGGTTACGGCTGCCAAAGCCTCCAATTGGCTGAACATCTGTCCCACCTCAGCAGACGTCTCATTCGAAGACCCCTAAATCTTGAGCTAACACACAAATAACTGCCCCCCCCCCCCCCCCCCCCCACACACACACACGAGGACAACAGACCTATAGTTTAATAAACCATTCTGTTGCCACCAAAGCAGATTTTACAGCAAAGGTGATCGTCTAGCGACTCCAAATCCGCTGCCCTAAACACACACACACACACACAGACACAGACACACAGACACACACACAAACACACACAGCCGCTCTTTACTCATAAAGTGAAGGGGACTAGACAAAGTCGATTTGCATTCAGGCAGTGAACAGACCCAAAGCCTCGACTCACACAACTAGGAGTGAGATCTCACCGTGTGTCCTCCCTGTGACAGCCAGGCTCATTAGAGGTCCATTAGCGGTGAAAACTCATATTTAACCTAAACAGTCGTTTTAAAAGAGGCCGTCTGGCTGATCCAGAGCTTCCTGCAGACTCACCTTCAAGTAAGAGCTCCCGACAGTGTCGACGGCCTGGACATCGACTCAGTAATAGTTTTAGTTTAGAGAGAGGAGGCTCGGCATCATTTCCAAAGCTCGGTGGTGCCAGAACACGATTCATATTACTGCTGGAGCATGCAGCGATTTGAGCTGCTTGTATTACAGCCTGATCAATACTGGATATTTGTAGACGATACCGATATTAATATCCGAGTAATTGAACAATGTATTGCCTGATAACTTAATGCACTTAATGCACACCTGTGTCATAAGGATACCTTGAATTGATGTGATCAAGATATGTACTGAGTGAGCTACTTTGCATATATTTATGTCCCAGTCATTTTCACACATTAGCTCATGAGCTCAGTAATTTGGCAAAGCCTCCGTGCCTCAGCTTCACATTTAGAATACAAATAAAACCTCTGTAGTAAAGAGAGTTTAAGCTTTGACAACACCACCTTAACTTAAAGTCCACTCACTAGCTTCTTTCAGAGCTTTCAAACGCATCTCAACACTAATGTGTCATGGAACCCCATAGACAAAAATAAACATCACACTTTAAAAATATTTTTATTTATTTGTACTTTATTTTGGTTAAAAGTGTTCTTTTACTTGGCTAACAGTTTCCACAGACTTCCTTTCTTTGTGCTTGGCTAAGCACACCCTGAACTTAAAGTCTGTCCTGGACACATAGAGATGAAATTGATGCTGACGACATAAAACAGGTATATTACAAAAAATCTGAATCTGAATGTAAACCATTTATTGCAAAGTGTTGCACATACAAGGAATGTGTCTTGGCGGCTAGTGCATAACATTGGACAATAAGACAAATAAACACTGTGCAAGAAATATGAATATGTTAAATTTATAATTAAATACAATAAAATATGAGAGAATATTTGATTAAAATAAAGTGCACAGGTAAACAGATAACAATACTCTACACAAGTGTACTGTGAGTTTATGTGAAAGTGTATTTAATGTATGAAGGGATGTGCAGGGCAGTGACCGGTAGGACATTGTCCTGGGGATGACAGTGATTGGCTTGTTTCTTTAATATCTAACATCATGCTTAACCTGTCTTCGAACACTTTCTCTAACAATGCCAAGCAACTTTTGTCTTTCTTGCCTCGTTATCGGCCAGCTCTCGATAAAACCCTCCTCTGCTGTGTAGTAGAATGAATTACCAGGCTGCATTCACATATTGTTGCTGTATATACGACATCGGGCTTATCTTTTAAAAGAGACATTTCACCAGAAAACAAGCACCATGAGCTCTCAGCACTCACAAGTCTGCTCAGCTGTGATGTGTTCAGGGTGTCGCTAAAAAGAGCGGCAGTGGTCAACGAACCATGTGACTTTGTTTTCAACTGGAAGCAGCTAAAATGAAAAAGAAAGAATGCAAAATATGGAGATGCTCACACTGACGCTGACACCAGCCCAGCATGGCAGCAAATAATGTTCAGACGACCATCTTAACGGAGCCGTAATAATCTACATGGGTCTGAGTCGCAGCAGAGCTGCGGGGGGGAAACAGTCCTCCTGCGTTGCACCCCGATATTCATGTGTGTGTGTCACAGGCAGATAGACGGAACCTGGGATTTCATTGTTTTGTTCTGTTTGTCACTCTCTTGTCCCGTGTAAAGCGTCTTTGTGTATTTAGAAAAGCTCTATATAAGTTTATATTATTATTACTATTATTATTTAGCTCCAGACGTTACGCGCCCGTCTCACGGCGCGGCCGGGGGGCAATTAGAATAACACCAACTGCCATAAATCAGCACTGGCCATAAACGCCCCACTGAGGGAAGAAAAAAAAGAGTGATGGAAGCAAAAAAAAAGATGGAATGAGGTGAGTGGAAGAGATCAGAGGTGATCAAATCACTTCAGATGTGCCCCCAGGTGGGAAAGATGAAGAGAGGAAAAAAAGATGAAGAGGAAAAAGAGAATTGCTTTCTACTCAGCTTTCAAGTTTCTTGGAGATGTGGGACTGATTAAAGAATGCACGCACACACAGGTTGCGCTTCACTTTCATGCCGGATTCATATGCTTTTTTTCAATTACAGTTTTCTTTGCTGAGTCCCAGAAGAAGCCTTGAGTGATCGCAACAAGCACAGAGGTTAGGTTGAGTCTGGATAACAACCTTCTTTTCCCAAACTGATAGCTCAGTTGTTTAGCTTCATTTCAAGCACCACTTCAGCCATGATTAGGGGGTATACACACTAGAACATGGTGTTACTGTTCCTGTGGGAGTGTTGCGTGGTGTTTGTGGGGTTGTGATCTCAATGCAGACTATGCTTTGGATACTTTCTCATCCTCCACTTTGTCTATTATTACCAAGAGCGACCAACAACAACTCATAAGCCTACGTCTTTACAGCTGTAAGAATAACAAATGAGAATTCTGAGTAAATATTATACATTTCTCCGACATGACAAAGCAAAGAAGGCTTCCCACAAATCTCCTCTTCCAAATCTCCTTTGGGAAACGACAGATGGATCTTAATGGTTGAATAGTGGGGATCGGGGGCGGGGCCTACAGGAACAAATGGAGCAATGTCACCAAGTTGAAGGGTCAACATCTTCTGCACAGATAGATGAGCCTTTGTTTTCAGGGAGGTCAACTGGTTTATTTGTTTGTTTAATGCAAGCCATGGCATTTTATACCAAGAATGATAGCTCTGTCTGTTTTATCTGTAAAAAACTAAATCAGGACATCTTTCTGATTATGTTGTGTGACATAACATTTATTTTTATTCGGGATTTAAAAGCACAACTACTCAAAAGATGATCATGACGTAAAAAAACATCAGAAGATTACTAGAAACACTTATTTTTAAAGTGGTCCTCATTAATATTGACAAGTCCTATTTGAAAACCTTAATGAGATGAACTATAAATAAAAAAGCAAAATAAAAAACATCCTTTTGAACTGCAAATGAATTGATTAGTCAATTAACAGATGAACCTCTAATGAAAATAATTGTCACAGCAATCAACGATTGAACAAAACTGCAATGGAGGCAATCTGTAGAAATAATTTACATGGCTTCCCACTGACGAGTAGAAAGTAAACTGATACGGTCTGAGAACAAGCAACCCTTAGCTAAAAAATCTGTGAAGTTCGATGCTTATAGAATTATGAGAGGCAGACTAAATTATCGCACAGTTGCCGTTTCCATAAATGAACAGATGTGAGGCTAGAATGATGACTGCTTGTGTTCAGGACTCGGAGGGTTTGGGGAAGCACTTCTCTGATATCCCTCAGCTCACAGTCGTCCTTGTAAGGACGGAGCCAGCACTATTTAAAGTAGATTGCATTTTGAATGGCCGATATAATAAGAATGACATTCCTGTTTTTGGTAAGAGAGAAGTGAAAGGTTCCTCACGGCCACATCAGGTGGAGTTTATGGCACGGTTTACTTCTGCTACTTTAGCAGACACCGTTTTTAATAAACCCTGCTTTTGTTAATTTCCGTTCAATCATTAATAAGATAACATCCTGAAGTGTGATTTGATGGATTACACCATTGGAATATGTTTATTCACAATGGTTAATGCGCTGTTCTGTGCCTTGTGACTGGCCAGGATTAGCGTTGCTATATTATCATGTTATTATATTGTGAAATGCTACTCCTACAAACTATTCATATTTCCGAAGTGAAGAATATCCCAAAGTCTGCCATTTCATATCACGAATGGATAGTTAAGTGGCTCGATTTTTTGGAAGAGAGAACACCAAATTAGGAAGTAATTAAATAGTTGAATCATTTTTTTTTCTTCTCTGTCTGCCTGTCTAACAGTGTTACAAATATTCAAGAGATAATAAATGTGTCAGATTTGTTGTACTCCCAGAAACTCCCCTTGCCACTCTCAAAGTGTTCGTGCCATTTCATGGTGTATATAACAGTTGTTAATCCAATGCACACAAATATGTTCTGCAACAATGGACCTCGTTATGTGTAAAATGCTGATATAGGTCCCTGTGTGACAGGTGGACGCTACACAGCCACAACCAGAACCCAGTTCCACCAACAAAGATGGTTTGTAGAACCTTCTATCTGAAGTATCTGAAACACACAACAAGTAAACAAGGCTCTATAGCTCTATGTTTGATCTATAACTACAAGGAAGAGAAGAGATAGATGTGTCTTCATAGGCTCATCCTCTTGCATCTATTAGAATGTCACGTATCCATCAGACCAGTATTTACATACTATTACATTTACATTGTCATTGAACACTTTTATCCAAAGTGAGTTACAATCATGTTACATTCATACACCGTAGACACAGGTACAGGGAACAATTCAGGGTTAAGTGTCATGCTCAAGGACACATGGACTAGGGCGGGGATTGAACCACACATTGTGTGCAAAATTCATTCAGCAGTCCGAATTAATCAAAATAAGTTTGTCCTTCTAGTACAAAATTCTCTTTTGAGATTCACTTACTTGATGAAAGAGACAGCTGAATCCTCCTGGCAGCTTCAGCTGAACTTTAGAGACCATTTTATTGTCTTTTTTTTGCACTTTTCCTCTCTTTTTCTTCTTCTTTTCTTTCACGTTTGTCTTAGTTACGGTCGGACACTGGACCATAACTACTTTTGATACTTCACTGTGGCTTTTTTGTCACTCGTGAGTATCGTGTGTGAGCGCAAACAAAACACGGCGGGGATGACCGCTTGATCCGCGCTGCAGCTGATGATCGCGCTGTGCAGGCCGAAAGACCTGCCCTGAGAAGAGAGGAGATCCCGCTGGAGCTACGGAGAAGGCGGGAGGGCTCGCGAGCGGGTGTCAGGAGACTAAAAGAGGAGATAAGAACCGCCGAACCCTCGACGGAGTGATATAACGGTGGAAGGGAGGGCATGAGCTCGGCGCTGGTAATGTCTGAGAGGATCTTCCGTGAGAGCAGTCTCCTGTGCTTCACTGAGACGTGGCTGCACGCGACTATCCGGATCCACAGCGCCTTTTGCCCGCTCTTCACCGTTCGGCTGACAGAGACGCTACACAGAGCGAAGAGGAGGGGGGCGGGGGCGGATCGTTTATGATGTGAATGAACGGTACCACCATGTGTGTGTGTGTGAAGGAGCGCTTAACATTGAACTGTTGGCATTGAACTGTTGGCCGTGGGGCGCCGAGCCGAGTTGAGTTCATTCATTTTGTCGCTTGTTTGCCGTCGCCATCAGCTGACGCTGAGGAAGCTGTGGACACCATCCACTCCACTGTGTCTGCTCTGCTGAATCATCAGCCTGGAGCATTCATGCTATCACTGGTGACTTTAACCACACCACACTGGATAAAGCTCTGCCAACCTTCCATCAATACATAGACTGCCCAACTAGGAACAATAAAACTCTGGACTTGCTGTATGCTAATACTAAGGACGACAGCAGCGCCACCCTTCCCCCCCTCGGGTCTGTCTGATCACTGGTCCGCCTGACACCCAGGTATGTTCCTCTGGTGAAGAGGCTGCCGTGACCACCAGGACCGTGAGGAGGTGGTCTCTGGATATGACGCTCTACAGGACCGCTTGGGAGTCAACGGGGATGTGTTGTTGTGACCGACCAGACATCAACAGTATGACCGACTGCATCAAATACATCAAGTTCTGTGAACACACCACCATCCCATCACGGACTGTGCGCTGCTTCCCCAACAAACAAGCCTGATCAGGGGGACAAGGCGCTTTCAACATGAAGAAAAGCTTCAGCAGGTGGAGACAGGATGAGCTGAGAAAGCCCCAGCCACCTGAAGGTGGTGAAGCTGAGAGGGCAAGGACTCCCAGGAGGAAGCTGGAGGCCAACCCAGCTGACACCACACAACAGGTGTGGTCTGGCAGAGGGGTGATAGCTGGGAGGGAGAGGGAGGGGGGACAATGAGGAGGGCCAACCAGGCCAACCACTTTTTTTTCAATTTTTTCAGTTTCACAGCTCCTCCACCCCTCACACCTCCACATCACAACCTCCCCTCCCCCCCTCCCCTCTGTCCCCTGCACCAGCTGCTCCACCAACAATGGCCTCCCACCTCCTCTCTGTCCACCTCCCTCTCTCTGGGTGACGACACAGGTGAGAAGAACACAAGATAGAAGAGAAAGGTCCAGAGGCATCAGCCCCAGGTCCTAACCCCCTCCACCCACACAGCTGTGTCTGGCCAGCTGTCTGCTGCCTGCAGCCTGCAACTGCAGCTGAAGGCTGTGTGGGGAAGTCTGTGCCCTGTCCCCTCCTGGTCATGGCCCCACAAATGTCCACCATCTGGCTCAACGACCACCGACCGCTCGCCACCGCCTCGACTCAAGGTGCATGCTGGTCCTGGGAGGCTCCACCCGGCCTTGGGCCGCAGGTGAAATGACCGTTGGCTTGCCTGCTTACCCTCATTCATGTGTGGTGGGAGCCAGTGGACTCATCATCTATCTGCCTGGACGCGAGTCGGGCCTGGATGGAACCGACTTCTCTGTGAGAGTCACTTTCTTTGGACTTTGAGTCACCATCCTGCCACAGGCACTGCTGCAGGAGGCAGTGACTGCGGGGGTAGCGTGGGCGGCGTCCACCATCTCCGTCACTGACTACCCACAGTGCTGAGAGAACAGTTTGTCAGAATGGGCGGTGGTGTCTGGAACCGTGTGTGTGTGGATGTTTCACCCACAGGAACTGTTCTGTCTCCTTCCTCTCATGCCATCTGCTCCATCGACAGCCGACTGAACTGGAAGGCCAACATCAACGCTGTGTACAAGAAATGAGTCGCTCTTTTTCCTGAGAAAGCTTCATCCTTCAACGTGTACAGCAAGATGCTGGAGTGATTCTACCAGTCGGATGTCGCCAGTGTGCTGCACTTTGCCATTGTCTGCTGGGGAGCAGCATCGAGCCGGTGACACCAGCCGCCTTAACAAACTGTAGGAAGGCTGGCTCCATCATCGGCTGCCAGCTGGAGCACCTGGAACAGGTGGTGGAGAGGAGGTCGTTGAAGAAACTGTGTCCCATATTGGACACCCCGGACCACCCTCACCACCACCTCCTACAGACAGAGGAGTACTTTTCTCAGATCTCCTCCTCACGCTGCAGGAGAGATACAGGAGAACATTCCTGCCACGGCTATGAGGCTCTACAACAGTTCACCTCTTGCCAGATCACCCTAACCCTTCTTATATTTTGTGTTTTGTTTTTTTATTCTTGTGTGTTGCTGCTACTGACTCGACAAATTTCCCCTTGGGGATTAATAAAGTATATATCTATCTATCTATCTATCTATTTCCCACAAAGAACGAGAACTGTAGGTTTTTCCATTATGTCTTCCATTCAGGATATTTTTCGAAGCGAGTGAGGACGATTAGAGCGAACGATAATCATTTAATTGACATGACAAGGACAGATGTGAACAAAATGGGAATTCATCATTTTAATCAAATTATCTCTATTAATGACACTGACATAATGTAATAAGGCTGGGCGATACGGCCGACATCTTTTATCCTGATCAAGGTAATTTCACATCTCAATAATGATATACATCACAATAGATAAATATAACATTTGTTCTAAAATAACCACTTGTATATATTTTTATTCATAACAGTGATGTTTCACAGTGTTTCATCTCCTACTTTACTTTACACAGAGCTTACTTCATCCATGTGAACCAAACAAACAGTAGGATGTAACACAGTGACGGACACTGAGTTATGAGGATAGCAAACAAGGGTTTCATAAAGCAAGAGGGTGTTCCTCTCCCTCTTTTGAATGTGGAGCACAAAAAGCCTCGAGGAGAAGAGCTGAGTAAATGTCATCTACGCCTCTTTCTGACACACACACAGCCTATAATCTCCCTCTGCGCCCACACACAGACTTGGCAAGTGTTCTTATTTGTATTCCTCCGATCTGGAGGCATGCGTTCTCTGGCAGACACTGATATATCAACGACATGAATATTCATTCACTAGAGTGGTACGCTTCACCGGCCCCCTCTCTTCTCTCTCTCTCTCACACACACACACACAGACACACACACAATAATTCAGAAGCTACATTTCTCCATCATTATTTTACTTTTAGGACTGAGGCACTGATGTTGTCAACTTCATTGGAATGGGAGTACACATCTCCCACATCTTTTGTGGGTGGGAAGCTATTAAGGTGCTGGTGGTGGGGAGACCTCCGTCGTTGTGCATTCGTCATCTCCATCTCTGCTCACCGACGTCTTTACGGCTCATTGCTCCGGTGCTTCGTCTCTCACCCACACACACACACACTTGCATGGAGCCTTGCACTCGTACAGCTCCTTTGATCTGAAATACCATTTTACATTCAAATCCGCTTCACAGCCAAGACAATGCACATCAACATAGTGATATCATATCACTTGGTCTCGGTGACACCTTGTTCTTGTTCTTTTCTGCCACACATTCTACAGCTTTACTTGAAGGGCTGATCGTGGATGTGCCCTTCATAAAGCACATTCTCAACTTAAAACTCGTAGTTCTCTCACTGCTCCCAGATATAAAAGGCAATGAAAAAGCCATGGCAAGAAAATGAAAGTGAAATAAATAGAGACAAAGTACAAAGCTTGCATTCCCAGTTAGATCTACAGAGGGAACTCAAAGATTTAGAGATGAAAGGAGCGAAAGTGAGATAAGAGAATTTCCAGTAATACCGAATCTGTACTTTGAGAGGAAAGCGAACCAACTTTTCCGTTTACAGATTACCACCTCTGTTGTGTGTGTGTGTGTGTGTGTGGGTATGTGTATAAATCTTATAATGTCTGCGCTCACACCGACCGTGTGGATTTATCAATGGGTGCCCACACTAAACACACACACACACACACACACACACACACACACACACACACACACAGGGATGCTGAGCCGTTTCATTCATTGACCATTCCAACAAGATTGCCATGCCGTCAATATTGACCAGCAGATAGCTGAAAAGATGCATTATGGTCCGTCTTTGCAGTGAAGATCTATTTTATGAGCATCACAGCACAGACAAATAGTTAATTGCTTATCCGAAAGAGTAACTGCATCATCGTCTGCATGTGGACTGATTGATTGATCATTTCCGCTCTTAATATAACGCCCCTGTTATTAATACAGACACCTGGAGATTATTAAAATGCAGGTCGTGTCACCGCAGTCGTTGACATTCTGAGAGACTCTTGCCACCACAAGGCACATTGCAGCACACTCTGCCAAGCTTCCCCCATCCTGAGTCGACAGCTTCCTGGACTCCATTCATCCCTTCCTGTGTCCATTTATTCACGATGGCTCTCATCTCCATACAGCTGGCTGCATTGGCACAACAACCCTTTCAATTAACCAACATTGCACACATGAAAAGTAACCCAACGGTGGGCATATGGTGCATATTTCACATGCACCCAATTTCCATATACATAGACAGTGTGTTGAGCAGCAGCAGGTGTCAGGCCCATAACTGGGGCAGCCATAAATAATGAAACAGTGCAATGCCTGGATTTCTGCTGATTTGTTTTACAGAGGATGAAAGTGTAAAGAAACTGATGGCTTTCCATTTTAATAGCGCTGCACTCTGCGGCTAATACAAGTGCTTCATCAGAGCCTTCCTCAACATGTGCAGGTATACACACACAGAGTTCATCGCAAGGTTAGCGTATACTAAACCCAACCTGTGTCCTCCTGAGGATTCACTGATATGCGATGCTGCAGATTTGTCTTTCCTTTACTCGTCCAAACACTGGCCTCCTAGCATCCCAACCACTCTGCGTTCTCATTCATCAGAGAGGAAAACTACAATGATCAATGCAAAGCCTGTTTGGTCTGTATCATAGAGCAAAGCCAAGCTGCACTAGCTGATAAACATATACAGACATTCATAAAAATCAATACTCTTCTAATCCATCCACTGCCGCTGTTCTCATAAAGATTGCTGATGAAAATGCAGGCGTGTGTGTGTGTGTGTGTGTATCACTTTGTGGGACCTCCATCCATCAGAACATTGATTAGATTCAATGGACTCTGGATACGAGGTGTCTTGTGCATGGGGACAAGGCTTTGCGTGATGCAACTACGAGTACAGGAGCTGTAGGGCAGCCCGGGAGTAGAATAAGGAGTTAAACTAAACTAAAATAGAAGAAGCTACTTTCAGAATGGGAGTGATGCCAGATACAAGGACAGCGACAGAGGTAGAGCCTGCATAATATCAGTTTATTTGACAGGCTTGTTCCTTCCCACACTGGCTGAGTGATGTCGGAAAAAGAAATATCTGATCTAGGATCAGTGTGTCTTCGAACACTCGTCTTCAATCTACAAGGCACTGACTGGACCCAAATCAGTTATTGTCTGGAAGCACAACACAAATATCATTGCCACTGATCATGTTCCTATACTTATACTATACGTACACCCTCGGGTCAAACAGGGATGAAGCAAGCTGCTCCATGATGGTTCAAGTCTTCGGCACAGGCAAGTTCCCATACGAGATAATGAGGACAGAAAGTGTAGCCAGAGACCAAACCCAGAGCCCACTTTCCAAAAACAATCCCAAACGCAGCCCATTACAGCTCAGAACTAGAATGGGCACTCGGTAGAGCGCATACCTTCGCATATCACAAGATTGGGCATTGAATTATGAACATTTTGGCATTAGTTGCATGCCAATTGGACAAAAATGTATCGTGCTATGGTAAAAAAAGAGTTTGACCTTTCCATGACCTTGACCTTTGACCCGATTGATCCCAAAATCTAATCAAATGGTCCCCGGATAATAACCAATCATCCCACCAAATTTCATGCGATTCAAGAACATTTTGACCTGTTCATGACCTTTGACCTTGACCTTTGACCCGATCGATCCCAAAATCTAGTCAACTGGTCCCGGATAATAAACAATCATCCCACCAAATTTCATGCGATTCGGTTCAATACTTTTTGAGTTCTGCGAAAGATTTTGACCTGTTGATGACCTTTGACCTTTGACCCGATCGATCCCAAAATCTAATCAACTGGTCCCCGGATAATAAACAATCATCCCACCAAATTTCATGCGATTCGGTTCAATACTTTTGAGTTCTGCGAAAGATTTTGACCTGTTCATGACCTTTGACCTTTGACCCGATCGATCCCAAAATCTAATCAACTGGTCCCCGGATAATAAACAATCATCCCACCAAATTTCATGCGATTCGGTTCAATACTTTTTGAGTCCTGCGAAAGATTTTGACCTGTTCATGACCTTTGACCTTTGACCCGATCGATCCCAAAATCTAGTCAACTGGTCCCCGGATAATAAACAATCATCCCACCAAATTTCATGCGATTCGGTTCAATACTTTTTGAGTTCTGCGAAAGATTTTGACCTGTTGATGACCTTTGACCCGATCGATCCCAAAATCTAGTCAACTGGTCCCCGGATAATAAACAATCATCCCACCAAATTTCATGCGATTCGGTTCAATACTTTTTGAGTTCTGCGAAAGATTTTGACCTGTTCATGACCTTTGACCTTTGACCTTTGACCCGATCGATCCCAAAATCTAATCAACTGGTCCCCGGATAATAAACAATCATCCCACCAAATTTCATGTGATTCGGTTCAATACTTTTTGAGTTTTGCGAATAACACGCATACAAATAAATAAATAAATACACGGCGATCAAAACATAACCTTCCGGCATTTTCAATGCGAAGGTAACTACGCCGTGGGCATCGGGCCTGGCCACGTTCAATCAGCTTTACGTGGAAGGCGTCCAACAACTTTTCCCTTCAGTACGATCCAGCTAATGAATTGAACAGCCGGAATTATTTTTCATCGGAAATGCTTCTAATAATTTGTGTACACTTTTGCTTTGCAAGCCCTTGACAGCGTGTACATTTGTTGTCGTGCCCGTGTGGTGACTGAGGAAGGTGTCTCCAGGGCAGCCCAGTTTCCACCGCAGGTACAGCACCATCATGGAGCAGACCCACTCCACTTTATTACGCTCACTATTTCCAGCGATAGACATCACTGCCCCCCTGCTCCCCAAGAGACTGCCTGCTAAGAATAGAAGAAGGGTTTCTCCGCCTTTGCTTCACCCATTTTTTTTCTTCGAATCTTTTGGTTTTAAAGTCCCGAACGAACAGGTGTCCCAACTTTATTTCATTAACACTATCATATTCGAAAATCAACCGTAAGATCTGAAACAAGAGGTGAAAATAGCTAATGAGGCCCAAACTTATTGTGCAATGATATACTTATAATTGACTGAGATTATTTTCTCAATAAATATTTTGTCAATAATTGATTATTCCTTTCGGCTCCAACATGTCGATCACAGTCTCCCCAAAGTCCAAGGTGAAGTTTTCTAGTGTCTTGCTACGTCAGACCAACAGTCCATCGCACAAAATATTCTGTTTACAATTATATTCAACAGAGAGACGCAGCGAAGCCTCACACACGAGAAGCTACCGAGACGTTTTAGGAAAACTATTGCATTAATGTATGGGACGACTTTCTAATTATTTGTTTCTTTTGCAAGACAAACTAAAGTTAACGGTGTCATGGGTCTGAGATGTCATCAGTCTTGTTGACAGTAGACAGACTCCCAAAGCAGCAGTCAGAACCAGGAGATGACGAGGAGTTTGTGCACGGCGTCGTGCTGCAGAGCATGTGCCATCTCCAGAAGATATAATGAGTTATGGTATGTGTGTGTGTGTGTGTGTGTGTGTGTGTGTTCGTGCGTGTGTGTGTGTGTGCATGTGTGTGTGTGTGTGCTTGTCTGTTGTAAGTCAAATTATTGGACTCTTTTCAGGACTGGAGGCAGCAGGCGCTTTAATATTTCAGAGCAGTGATAAATAAGTCAGACAGACTGCAGAGAGATAAGGTGACTGTGTGGGTAGTGGAGAGGAGGGTGGGGGAGCCAGAGGTAGAAAAGGAGAAGGAGGGGGCGGTAGAATGTATATAGTGAGGATGAGAGAGACATATAAGGTAATAGAGAAAAAAGGTCAAAGAAGACATGAAGAACAGAGGAATGAGGTAGCTGAAAAGACGTATTGTTCTATAAAAAGGCACAACAGACATATTGTATTTTTTTTTGTTTTGTGTATTTTATTCAGTCAATCAAATCAAATACAATACAATATTATCCTATATAATATACAAAAGAGAAAGACTGAAAAGGTATAGGTAGAAGCAAAAAATGCTTATAAATTCCTATCCTAAATCAAGACACCTCTTAAAAAAGGCAAATATCCATAACACTAAATATTGACAGTAGGCTTACATTACAACATTTTACCCCACCAGGAACAGCAAGGGGTGCAGATCAAAACTAAAAAACCTGGGTAGTTAAATAGTCGAGTCGGACTTAATGCACCAATTAATCAACCAGGAAATTATTGATAAGCGGCTTCACAGCAGGAAAGAGACGGAGAATGCACTTCTTCTCGTGCGTGCGCCCTTCACCACTCCTCACACATCTCCAATTACAGTCCCTCGACAATACTGACCCGCACACAGAATGAGAGATTTTGATTTCTGAGGACAAAAGAGATCAGAAGGAGAGAAAGGAGGCAAGAGCTGAGTATAGGCGGAAAGAAGGGGGGGGGGGTGGATGAAGAGATGGGAGAGGAGAGAGAGAAAACAGACACAATACTGTAGGGAAAAGGTCAACAGAGACAGAGAGCAAGTGTGAAGATGGGAAAAAAAGAAGAAAGATGGAAAAGTATGTCATGCTTCTTCAGAAGGAAGGAACTGCCCCGTGATGCCGTGGCCAAAGTCTGACAGACTTATGATCAAAAGATTAAAGTCCTCTCTGACTTCAAACACAATCTGTCCATAGCGTATTGTACAGTTATGCCTGTCTAACACACGTTGTGGTGCAAGCCGGGAAAAACTTCAGGCTTTTGGTGAGGCGTTGCCTTTCAGCATCCATGTTTTTATTATCCCTGTCTCCTCTGAAAGAAAGGACTTCTTCCCTTCCTTTTGTCCACCTAACAACAGCTTCAAGCCCACTATTCCACTATCTTCATTTATACTTCTGTTTTACTTCTGAAAGCCTGTTGCAACCTTTTGTTGTGTAATGCTTTGTCAATCCCTATCCTCTCCCCCTCCCTCTATCCTTCTCTCTCCTGACTTGAATGAGGGCACTTATCATCTATGCCATCGTTTCCCTCTCTTCTCACCCTCAATGAAGCATCTCTCCTCCTCTGAACAGTTGTAAGAATAGCTGCCAGCTCGGCTACTTAGCTCATTAAACCAACTCGGGAAGAGGGAAACATACAGACTTCTCACTCACAGGATAGCAAATGCATTCAGGTACTGGATGTGTAAACGGACGCACTAGAGCTAACTCTAAAAATATTGAGAAATCCAACAGGGAAAAGTAGAAGGGCTTCATTGGGGAAATAAAACGATACAGACAAGTGGGAGTGTGGTGGGGTGAAAAAGGAAGTGACTCCATGGAGAAAATGTATCGTCTCAATCTCCCCAGTGGGATTAGTGTGAATCTAATCTTCCCCGCTGTCTCTTCTGGTCCTTTTAGCCTCGGCTTCGAGGCGCTCACAGGAAGAGAGCAGGCATCCTAAGAGCTTTGAGCTGTTAGCGTTAGCTCACATCACCGTAAGCTTCCTCTGCACCGCACTAATCAATTACCAGCTCTGCTTATCTGCCTCTAAACTTCCCATCCACCCCGATCCATCACCAGTCTGTCTGATATGACGATATGAGACCCATTTACCAACACGCTGGATTCATACGGCATCTGCAATGAGTAGCGCACCAATGTCTGTGGCAGGTTGAAGTTATCACATCAACACATGTTACAATAGGCCTACCCATATTTACTAGTGGGGACCAGAAATTGGTTTTCAATGGACAGGTCTGATATTCAAAGAGCAGGGCGGCCGATTGGCCAATATAGAATGCCGATATTATGTTTTTTTCAATTTCTTTGCTATTTTATTTTATTTATTGTCTGTGTACTTCCTGTCTGTACTTAATTTAAATATAAACTACATTCACTTCATACATTGAACCCATTTCATATTTCCCAAAACACCACTGGCACCAAGAATTGCCTGCTAAGAATAAAAGAAGGGTATTTCTCATGCTGGATCCATCCATTTTTTTTCCTTTTTTTTCTCCTTCTTATGTCTTATTAGGTCTTGTGGGATAAGACAAAATAAATAAACTTTGAAATAAATAAGTTTTACATAAATAAAATAATACGGGAGAGTGCTGAATGCAGGTGTGTCTGCAGACATTTTTTGTTAATCGGCCAACCAATACATGTGTTTATCACTAATATTGAGCGTGATAATCTGCCATTGCTATTTGGGGGAAGCTCGAAACAATGAGTCGATTAATGTATTCTCCAAATTGGATGCCTTTCTCCATCTTATATGATTGTGTAATTTATATATTGGAGTTTTGGTCAAATACAATTAACAATGTGAGGATGTCATCTCAAATGGATATTTGCATTTCTGACAAGCTGCTGAAGAATATGCTAGAAATTAAAATGATTGTTTAACACGGCCTTAGTATCAGAAACAATGCTGTTTGACTTCCTTAATTGCAAAGGACATGCACTACTAAAGCTCTACAACTAGAAAAACCTGGTTTAACCAAAGTGCTTGATATTTTGTCAAAATGTGTCATTTAAATCTTATATTGGGCAAAACGTTTTCTTTTATTGGTTTTACCCATCAGTAAGATGAATGGCACATATATTTTAAAGCATGGTTAATATATATATATATATATATATATATATATACTGTATATTTTGATTCCATGTTAACATTCACTACTGGGATAAATTAAGATACAGGAAAATAATCATTTTCAACTAGATTACTACATTCCTATTAGCTCATGCCTCGTGCCAATGTGTGTGAGAGCAATTATTTCACTGGGGTCAGAGTATGTGAACAACTCATTTTCCAGTTTTTGAATGAGGCCAACGATTCCTCCGGAGGCCTCCACCATTAAGCTCTGGCAGCCAGTGGTTAGCCACGTCCCCGTCAGTAATCGGCTAAGTGAGGGGTTTACACTCAGCTTGCTAGTTGGGGTTTAAGCCATTGTTGACATGGATCAGAAGTACAAACAAAAAAGTTGGATATATCCAGTTGGAATCAATTTAAAGTTCGTAAGATTAAGTGTGGAAGATTATGTTTATTTATTGCAGTTACCCTGATCAACATGTGGGCTTAGTCTGCAATCTGCTTGCAAATTACTCTCAATCTGCTTCTCTATCCCTCTTGCCTGTTTGTCTTTTTAACTTTCTCTCCAACGTCATCTGTTTTCTCTTGAGAACCAAGAACTTTATCCAACCCTTACACAGCAGATGGTTCACCAGAAAGCCTCCCCAGTGTTAGTTAGATTGCCCCCCACCCCCCCCCCCCCCCCCACCCCACACACACCACCCTTCTCAACAAGTGCCATGACAAAAAACAGGGGGAACCACAGAGGAAAACAACAGGATGAAAGAGCTCCAACAGTCAGACATAGCAAAGGGCCATAATCAACAGTACATGGCAGTGAGCCAGCAAGACCCGGTTAAACAAACAATCACACATACATAATCACCCCCCCCCCCCCCTAACAAACACACACACACACACACACACACACACACACACACACACACACACACACACACGATCCCTCTACCTCCAAATTGTAATCACAAGCAGAAATTAATGACATGCCGGGGAGTCTGATGCTCTCTTATCCCGTGAGCCTTTGTTACAGTGTAAATTAAAGACAACCTAGCTCAGAGTTGGTCCAGCAAAGAATTTGTATTTTCTTTTAAGAATCGTAGCTCACAGTGAATAGAAACCATGTGTAAATATAAAACATTTATATCGGCTGCATTCCTTCTGTCTGGATGGATCGATGTCTGGAAGTGTGCAGCACATGTGTGGCAGATCAGCTCCAGAATGCAAACTTCTAACGCTTCGTCCACTAATCGGAAGATCTGCTGTTCAAATCCCCAACTCCTCTAGTCCACATGTCCACACGTCCACCCCAAAATGCTCCCGAAGGCTTTGCTATTGCTGTGCGAGTGTGTGTGAATGATTACATTACATCCCGGTGAGCCGGTTTGAATGTGTGAATGTTGTGAATAGAGCTTTGAGTGGTCGAAGGACGAGCAAGGCGGTATGTATAAATACGATAACACTGACCACGTACGAGTGTAATCATACATTCAGAGAAAGTCACCACAGAATCGTAAGCAGCACATTTTCAATCTGAGAAAAACTTACATTTGAAATTGCATCAAATGGCTTATGTCTGACTTGGGGACGTAGAAGGTGATAAGAGACAAACAAACACAACCAGGGGGCCTGTTCCATTTAGCAGGATGCACCTGCCCTTCACACAGGCCCGTCTGGCCAGCGAGACGTGAGGAAGAGCCACAACTGCGAGCACGACAAACATCACGGCCAAGTGTCCTTGCACACAATCACACCAATGTCGCTAACTGAACAGCTGTGACTCGCTACCTTTTCTCAGCCAACATTCTTCTCCCGCCGTCCTTCGCTGCCAAGACGGCGAGCAGGCGAACTCCAACTGAATTTTCTCAAGCTCACACACACAGACAAACAAACAATTGTGGAGCCGGCATACAGATGTTGGCTCCGACAGTCACATTGCAAATATAGATGATCCTCAAAGGAAGGAGACATGCTTTTCTTTGCACAGCCTTCGACATGAAGAATGTCCCCTTTTTTAAAACAAATTGTAGATTAGGCCAAGCAGCATAGTCAATTCCAACCATGTGACGTAGATTTAGAGGCCGCTAATCAGCTACAGACGAAAACACACACACAAGACTGTACAACCGAAGAGCACTGCCTGGGTAAAATGAGTGCTGTAGGCAAGCATTATGCATTCAGTCGGCCTTGGACCTTTGCAACGTCGAGAATTAAAGCTACACTTCCAACACAACCACCGTGTTTGGCACATCGCATGGGGGAGTGGAGACTGAGTGTGGCAAGCGGCCGAGGCAAGTGGACACAGTGGGGTCCGCGGAGATGCTATAATGGGGGGAAAGCAAGTTGACAGGGTCTTGGAGAAGGCATTTTTGTGGCCCATTCATTCACTGCCAACCCCTAGAGAGAGAAAAGGACATGGAGGAAGTGTGTGTGGGGGGGGGGGGGAATAGGTAAAAAGCAAAATCAGGGTGATGTGAGTTGACAGTGGGGGGGGGGCATTGTCAACCAAACGCAACAGCTCCATTACCAAACCCACCTTTCAGCACCATGTCAGCTCTTTCAAGCCCCACTGGGAGAGGAGTGGGTGATATGCAGGAGAACAGAGAGAAGCTAAACAGCATGAAGATACAACTTTGCAAACAACTTTCCACACAAGACGTCCTCCCAGAAAACCCAACTTTCACAATGATGTGTGTGAACAACGACCTTGTGGCTTCCTTCTGCTTAGTGTATTTAGTCCGGGTTTCTTTTAGCAGATGTGTTTGACAGAGAGGGTGTTCAATTATTGAGCAGTCGCTGCCAGAAGGTAAGGACGGCACACTGAAGTGGAAGAAGGTACTTATCTGTTGCCATGTGTTGTAGGCAAACACTCACAATCCTGTCACACAGACACACACATAGTTATCAGAACAGAAGGATGTGTTATTCTTAAAGTGGCATCTCAAAGATGTTCACTTAAACAAGTGTCTGTTAAATTACTGCCGCCAAAAGAGGTGTAACACACGGGTGATTGAGCTTTCGGCCCTCTGATTGAAAAAGACTCCAAACTCCCCGTTGTTTTCCCTCTAATCAAAATTCAGGACTGAAATGTTAAAGAGTTCCTCTTAAATCTCCTAAATGCTCGTATCTCAAGACGGTAGAAGGTGTTTTCACACTATAACACAAATAAGAGGCAAGACATTATTAAAATGAGTCGATTTCTGAAAATACTTTTATTTTATGAAAAAGAGCGAGTGTGGAGAAGAGGAGATTACAGATGTTAACTCCAGGGCCAAACATTGCGGTTGCTTGACAGCAACAGTTATATTCATTTATTTGGCGTGTTTCACTCCGTGACTAAACTGCTCAGTCGCTCCCCGACAGTCTCCTCGCTGCAAGGAAAACAAACCTTATCACCGGGAACAAATTACCAATAGGTCAGCAGACTTTCAGCAGAGACCTCAAGCTCTG